>NW_024081334.1:474457-635780 GCF_003009895.1 Hyaena hyaena
GGAGAGAGAGAGAGAGAGACAGCGTGAGCAGGGGAGGGTCAGAGAGAGAGGGAGTCACAGACTGAAACAGGCTCCAGGCTCCGAGCTGGCAGTCAGCACAGAGCCCGACGCGGGGCTCGAACCCACGAACCGCGAGATCATGACCCAAGCGAAAGTCGGACGCTTAACCGACTAAGCCACCCAGGCGCCCCCATGCACAGATTCTGATACAGGGCTCCGTCCCACAACTCTGGGATCATGACCTGAGCCAAAATCATGAGTGACTGAGCTACCCAAGTGCCCAGTATCTTTGCTTTTTGACAGTATGCACATCTTGAGGTTTCCTGTCCCTAAATTGTAACCAGCTCATTTTCAAGGAGCACTGATTCCTTTTAGAGAAGACCATATCAGAGATAAAAATCTGGACATGGGATGCATGTGAGATTGTTCCACATAATGACTAAAGATAGACAGGATGATACCAGATAAGAAGCTACTTGAGTCCACAGAAGAATTACCCTTTTCAAAAAGTCATGAGTTTCTGTTGCTAGTTCCAGGTTAAGTTTCTTTTGACCTTGTTATAATAATTTAGTTTTCTCTTTCCCTAATGGTTTTGAATTATTTTGGTTTTAAATTATTATTTACTTAGGCAAACCAAAGGTATGTTTATGATGTCCCTTTGGTGTAGAAGTTTTTCTTTCCTTTTGAATTTTTACTCAAATGGCCTGAAACTGATTCCCAGGTTAGCTGATCAGTTTCCTGCTGTTGACATACCTTGAGTGCCAGATACCTGTAAAGTAAAACTGAGCCTCACACCAAGGAAACACCAAAGAGAGCATGAGTGATTCAGATATTGACCCATACAGTTGGTAAATAATCGGAAAGAAAACTCTAGGTTTTTAAGGTTTTATTTGGAACCATCTTTTTGACTCTTTATCTTCATGGGTGCTGGTGTTGTTAGTTTTATAGGTATGTAAAATTATTGGACTGAGTTTCTTAAAAGACCTTTGAGTAAATGGAGATTGATTTTTTTTTTATTTTTTTTTAATGTTTTTTTATTTATTTCTAGGAGAGAGAGAGAGACAGCGTGAGCAGGGGAGGGTCAGAGAGAGAGGGAGTCACAGACTGAAACAGGCTCCAGGCTCTGAGCTGGCAGTCAGCACAGAGCCCGACGCGCGGCTCGAACCCACGAACCGTGAGATCATGACCTAAGCGAAAGTCGGACGCTTAACCGACTAAGCCACCCAGGCGCCCCCCAGGAAACATCTTTCTATTGCTCCACATTTTTACACAATCACTAGCTGATGAAGTACCATCAAACTTGTAGGACAACTTTCCAGTTTGTATAAAAACTTTCCAGGTTTTATAATAATCATATTGTGACTTGGTAGCTGCCAATACCTGTCAGTAATTTTTGGCCTATTCCCAGGTATTTTCTTTTTCACGTGAAATACACACTGAGAATTATGTTCTGATGGTAGGACACTTTTCTTGTAATTACCCAGGATTTGACATGAATGAATACGGTTTGATGTTCTTGGGTAATAACACAGCTGTTTGAGATGTAATGCTGTCTATAACATTGCATCACCCATTTTTTTTAATTTATAAGTTTGACCTGTTGCTTGTGCTGTGGTATAAGCTACATGAAAACAGCGACTTGGCTTGGTCACTGCTGTGTCCTTAGTGTTATGTCTGGGAACATATTAACACTCAGAATATGTGTTGGATGAAAATATGATGGTTTGGAAGTAAATGATTGTTTTAGGCTCCAAGTTTTAGGAAACCAGTTCAACCCAGTTTAAATAATAAATTTTCATTTTGCTTAACAGCCTTAGGATTAGAGTGGTTTCCCTGTCAGTGACTCAGTAGAGTTAGCACCACAGTCAGCTGCCCTCAGGCTAGTCCCCTCTAGTCAGCAGTGAGCAGCAGGCACCTGCACATCCACTGGGGGGAAAGCGGAGACATTGCCTTTCTGATTCTCGTTCACCTGGGACTGTATGAGCATCTGAATATGTGGGGGGGTGGGGGTGGGATGGGGAAAAATGAAAAACTTCTCTCTTGGTGAGGACAGCATGAGTTGGCAATAATTGCAAGGACATTAAAGAACCTTTACAGTAGGAGATTTTGGAGATGCTGAAGTATAGGATGAACCAAGCTTGTGGGGCTCTTTTTGCAAAGGTTAGGAGAGGGGAGAATTTAGCCATACTTAGATGTTGGAAAAATTAAAGGTAGGGAGACTACTTTGTTCTTTTCAGGTGCCCACTTAGGCTTTTGCTCTGTTTTGCTAATAACCCTTAAAGAGAATACCTAAAAATGCTAAAGTAGAAAACCAAAGTGGCCCATAATCTCAGCCTCCAAATAAAATCTTTTTTTTTAATTAAAAAAAGTTTTTTAAGTTATCTTAATGCCCAGTATGAGGCTGAAACTCATGACCCGAGATCAAGAGTTGCACACTCTACCAACTGAGCCAACCAGGCTCTAAAATCTGTTGATTAAATAAAAAGGATAGAAGTGATTGGGTGGTTCAGTTGATTGAAAGTCCCACCTTTGATCTTGTTAGTTAGTTCAAGCCCTGCATTGGGCTGCATGCTGGGTGTAGATCCTACTTAAAAAAAAAAAAAAAAAAGGGTGGATATAATGCATGCAGATTGTTAAATAATTTAAATATTACAATAAGGTGTAAAAGGACTGACTAGTCACTTTTCTGATGCATATGCAGCCTTGCCTCACTCCTCTCTTCAGATACACGTCCTTAACAGTTTCTTTGATTCCTTCCACAAAATAATTACGCAAGTATCAGCACATACTGTTCTACCTCCTTTTAAACATCTGCAGTTGAGTTCAGGCCCCACGTCGGGCTATGTACTGACAGCTCAGAGCCTGGCACCTGCTTCAGATTCTGTCTCTCTCTCTTTCTCTCTCTCTCTGCTCCTCCCTCACTCATGCTCTGTCCCTGTCTCACATTAAAGAAAATTAGAAACATTAAACATTAAAGAAAATTAGAAAAGAAATCTGTGTAATGATCTGTCACATGTCTGGAGGGCAGGTACCCTTTGAGTGGTCTTCTGATGTGGGGCAGTTTGATTGGAGCTAGTGTTTGCAGTATAAGCAATATTACCACATATAAACAGATGTGTTGGTGAACCTCTGCACATGTATCAATGAGATATAATCCTAGTAATGGTGAAATCGCTGGGTCAGAGTTTATGAACATTTTTTGATAGCTGTTGTCAAATGCCAGAGGCTGCCTCCAGCAGGTCCAGGGGTCCCTGAAGGATGGATGGTGTTGGCAAGAGAGAGAGTGAGAGAGCTCCGAGATTCTTTCTGATCACCAGGCAGGCATCTCTGTCCTGTAGTTTTTTGGTGTCTTTATTTAAGGGCCCAAAGACAACATGAGATCAGAAAAAGGAATTTTTACAATGGAAAGCTCTTTGTAATAAGATACTTTGAAAAGTGTACAAGAACAGGTTTTTCAGAATTATTCTTGCAGAATTACTCCAATCATAGTGAGGTTGAGTAAACCTTACAACTAAGGAAATAACAGGATGCTCTTATTGAAAAACAGGATGACATACATATTTGTTTTAAGTTAATAACGCTAGCATTAGGACATAGGTTATGTGTATAGATGGGCTAGGAGTCATTTTGTCTGGCTCACAAGAGGACGAATGTTTTTGAGCTGGTAAATAAGTTCTTTGTGAGAACCTTTTTGACTTGATACTGAATGCATAAACACCATGGAGGCCCTAAATGTGTCAGTCTCTGTTTTTGGGTTCTGTTTTAGCTACTCTTACCTATTCTCATCCCAGCCACCAGTGTAAGGCAGGTGTTTGTGGAAAGTAGGCCTTAGGGAAGGGACTGCCATACATCACCAGGTAGAAAAGGTATTAACTTAAGTTCTGCCCTTATCTGTTCCTTAACTCTAAATTAGGCTCTTTGTCTCGGGGCCAGACTCAATTGTAACTCCTGTGTTCTTAACCCCCTTTATTATCTAAGTCTTGGATCTACAAGGCCCATAGGAAGAACCTTTTGATAATCATCCGAAGTGCTTTCATCTAAAATCTCATTTGAAGAGGGAGGAATATGCTTTTTCTTATGAGGTATCTGTGTGCGGAATATCGGTCTGATTTGGAATATTGTGAGGCCTGGTCAATACTCACAGGCTCATTTCCAACATTAGCCAGTAGTAGCAGAAGGAGATACCAGTTTTCATTTCTCATGGCAGGAACTGTGCAAACATTGCCATTTCCTTGCTGTGACTGCCATCCAGAGAGGCCAATGCGGCTCCCAGCAGTCAAAGTTTCTTCCCAGAAGTTTGCAATGTTTTTTGTTCCTGCCATCATGCTTACTCCTTTCTGGATGTAATGGTTTTTTTCATTTGTGCCCATCTGATAGGTAATATTGTTAACTTGTGTTTTGAATTTTGTCTCTTGAATTTAGAGACAAATTGAATGTCTTACAAATTTATTGCCCATTTGTTTGTTTTTTTGTGAATTGCCTGATGATTATCATTTGTTATGTATGAGTTTTATACGCAAAGGAAAGTAGCTCGTTGCTGCCATATAATTCTAAATGTTTTTTTTCTTTTTTCCTTTTTTAAAGTTTATTTAGAGAGAGGGGGGTGAGGGAGACAGATAGGACGGGGCGGGGGGGGAGCGGCAGAGAGCCCAATTTGGAGCTCGAACTCGTGAACCATGAGATCATGACCTGAGCCAAAGTCAGATACAACCAACTGAGCCACCCAGGCGCTAAGTGTTTTTTCTTAATCTTGTAACTTCTTGACTTTTTTTTAAATGTCATCCAGATTTTTATTTTTATGGAGTTAAATTTATCACACCTCTTCTTGATTTCTGGTGTTTTGCTTTGATCAGGCCACTCTGCCTGTTTACACCAGTTCACATCTGACTGGGCCCTATGAAGTCGATAGGGCACACCATGTTAAAGCTAAGGCAGCAGACCCCAGAGCCCCAGGACACTGGGCATGTTAGGAGAAGCCACAGGTCCTTGACAGAACTAACTCTTAGTGTTCCTGGGGCTGCTTTATGTCTCTTGAGGGCCATTAGGTTTTGTAAGGTGTGCAAGAATGTTGAGGCTAAACCCTAGAGTGGAAGGTGGGGGGAAGGGTTATATTGGCCCCCCTGAGTAGGTATTAGGTAATTGCTAGGTGGCCAGTTAGGTAAAATGGCTTTGGTCCCTTCCTCAGCTAACATAGAAAGGGATGAGAATGGAGAGTTAGAGCAGATGGCTGTGATTTTGAGATATAATAAGAAATACGTGAACTTCTAAAATCTTGGAACTTCCTGGGGCTCCTGGGTGGCTCAGTCTGTTAAGCATCTGACTTCAGCTTAGGTCTTGGGTTCAAGCTCTGTGTCAGACTCTGCAATGAAAGCTCAGATCCTAGAGCCTGTTTCAGATTCTGTGCTTCCCTCTCTTTCTTTCTTGTGCATGCGCTCTCTCTCTCTCTCTCTCAAAAATAAATAAACTTAAAAAAAACAACCTTAGAATTTCCTGAGATAGAGGCGCTAGGAGTGTCTTGTGATTCGTAAGTGCCTTTCATAAGTGCCATATCTAAGTTTATGCTAATGAGGTGACCCTTGGTGGGCCCCCAGGTAACTTCCAGGATGGGGCTGGTTGCTGAGGATCACCCTTGTGATTGTAATCACAAGCTTAGAACTTCCAGGGGCACTTGAGTGACTCAGTCGGTTAAGCATCCAACTCTTGATTTCTGCTCAGGTCATGATCTCATGGTGCAGAGCCTGCTTGGGATTATCTCCCTCTCTCTGCCCCTCCCTTACTTTCATACTCTTTTTCTCTCTCTCAAAATAAATAAACTTAAAAAAAAAGAAGCAGCTTAGAACTTTCAGTCCCATCCCTGGACCTGCAGGGATGGGGAGAAGCTGGGTATTAAGTTCAGTCACCAGTGGCCAGTGATGTAATCAGTCATGTCTACCTAATGGAACTTCCCTTAAAACTCCTAAATGCCAGGATTCCAAGAGCTTCTGGGTTAATGATTGCATAGAGGTGCTGAGAGGGGGTGGTATGCCTAGAGAATCTACCATCTTGTTTTTCTTGAGTTTTATCCTTTATAATGAACAGGCAGTGGTAAGTACAATGCTTTCCTGAGTTCTGTGAACCATTCTGGCAAATTATCAAATTTGAGGAGAGGTTGTAAGACATCCCAGTTTGTAGGTCAGAAATACTGGAGGCTCAGGACTTGTGTCTAAAGTGGGAGCACTCTTGTAGAACTGAGCCCTGAACCTGTGGGGTCAGATGCTAACTCCAGGTCGGAGGTGAATCGGGTTGAATCAGTAGACATCCAGTTGGTGTCCAGAGATTTGGAGAGTTGGTTATTAATGTTGGAAAGACCCCACACATTTGTACTCAAAAGTGTTGTAAGCGAAAAACAGGTTATGTGGGCCATTCTCTTTTCAGGGTGTAATTTTTGAACCTCGCTGTTTCTTTTATAGGTGGAAAGATGGCGTTTGTGAAGAGTGGATGGTTGCTGCGACAGAGTAAGTACAGGATGTGAGCCCCTTGGTCTGGGTTGAGTGTTGCCCTCAGGTACATGTTTATTTCTGTTGCTGAAAGAGATCGCATTTAAAAACAAATTAGGGGCACGTGGGTGGCTCAGGCCGTTGAGCATCTGATTGGCTCAGGTCATGATCTCACAGTTCCTGAGTTTGAGCCCTGTATTGTGCTCTGTGCTGACAGCTCAGAACCTGGAGCCTGCTTCACATTCTGTGTCTCCCTGTCTGACCGCTCTTATTCTCTCTTTCTCTCAAAAACAGAAAACAAACAAATAGTGAAGTCATATTAATGTTGCTCTGGATGTCCTCTTGGAAATTTTAGAGCTCTGTGAACTGTGTTTCTGCTCACACAGTTCTTTCTTGGTTGCTGCCTTGACAGAAACCAGAGAATTGTGGTAATCTCTGCTGTTTTCTCCTTTTCTTACTAGCATGGTGTATTCATGGCTGACCTGAGGCCCTGCTTGAATCTAACCAAGCTGAGCTGATATGTTAGCATGGGGGTACTACTCTTTTTGTGGGAAATACCTGTCTTATCTGGGGATTGAACAGTGGCTAGGATTCTGAAATACTGGAGACTTTAATTGTAGGGAAGAAGATTAGACCTGAGGGAATGAGTTTATTTAGAGCAAATATTTTGGATTTCCAAAAGGACTCTGCAGAAGAGACTCAATTCTTTATGGAGTTGAATTCACATTCTTAGACCCATATGTGTGTGTGATGATCTTTCATATAATGTTTATTTCTGAGACTGCCTCCAGAAGTAGGATTCATGGTATGTTCTGGAGCAGGAAGAACTGTCTCTGTTTATTAAGGAAAGAGTTAACAGATTATTCTCCTGTTCTTCTAGAAAGAGCAGAGTTAAGGGAAAAATGACTAGTACATCATTTAGTACTCTAGCAAAAATACTGAGCTGTGGTTTACACTTTTGATTGTTCAGATGCAAATTTCTATGTGGGGGACACCTAAAATGGAGACTGTGAAGAATGGACTGCATACCTTAGATAGTTTATAAAAATCATTATTTGTGAAGCTGGTTTGTGACTCTTTATAAAGGTTTTACATATATTATATGTAATTACCCCAGCAGCTCTTCTACAGAAGAAATTGAATTTCAGTGATATTTGGTAACACTAACAGGGTAGCAAACCTGTATTCAGATGCAGGAGTGTTATCATTTCAACACTGACACACTTTCTACCAGGAGAGAAGTTCAGCTTATTTGTCCTGTCACTAGTTCTGCATTCCCAGACCTGGAGCTGAACCAGGTGTCCCTCAAGGTCTCTGGCCATCCTGTATTCTAAGAATAGATCAAGCCATTACAATGTTGGCTTTAAAAAGAAAGTTCTGGCATATTGGAGCCTAGCCCCAGTCTTTGTGTAAGTTTTCTTGTCTTGGATTCTGTGATCCTGTCCTTCCCTAAATTGTCAGGGGATGTAGAGAACCGTGCTCAGACCTTGAGGATATATGTGTCTTCCTTCCCTGGCCCTTTGGATGTCCTGGTTTTCTGCAGAAAACCTGCCTCTGGTTTTCTCCTTAGGCTTTACTGCGCCCCTGACTGAGGGCAGACTGTCTCCACCATGACTCAGTGTAAATGTTCTGTCAGTATAAGTGAAAAGGGACCATTTTGACAGTTGGGTTTTGCTCCCTGCTCCCACTCCATCAATGCCTAGCATGATGATGTACACAAAATAGAGGGCTTTTAAATAAGTTGTACAGACTTTTCCAGTGTCCTGGTCCATGGCAGTCTCAAAATCTGTATATTCAGAAGATTACTACATTTCCCTATCTGCTAATGTGTGGGTTGATTTTCCTTCTTTGCAAAAGCAGAACTATCACAATAAAATAAAATGAAGTGAAATGCATTATATCCACTGTGTAACAGAGAATGGTTACATGTTTGCTAAGTGGTCTTCCGGAATCTCTTTCTTGCTGTTGCCACACAGACCCTTAGGACATTAGGGCTCTGGAGGACAGCTGAATTTGGGAATCTGCAGTCCGGGCTTTGGTGGCGGGTAAAATATTTGGGTAGAACTCTCTCATCTAGTGATTCCACCTATCTTGTTTGGGTGGCTTTCTCTGGTAGTTTCTGTATAGCTCAGGGGCTGCCAGTCGGATGCTGATGTCACTAGTTATCAGTTTGGGCCAGTGCTGTGGATGCCCCTCTCAGCAAGGAGGGTGCCTGACGGTGGAAAGTTTGGAAGGCAGACGTGTTGCCTATTTGCTTAACACTGGTGGTGGCCATGGGAGCATAAGGAGAGGCACACAGAATGGGATTTGTGCATGATGGCCAGGAATGGAGGAAGAGAGTGAGGAAGGGATAGGAGTGAGTTGGCCTTTTAGTTTTCCCTTCTGGCTGACATGGGTACTTGAGTTTTATGAAGTTGAGTGCCTAGCCCAAGATTACAAATGACAGGATGAATTCCTTAAGCTGATGGGGACGTGTGAGGTAGTGGAGACAGAAGCACAGAGGATGGGGGTCAGTGTCCTGGGTGGGTGCACCCGGTGTCTGAGCAACCCTCCCACACCCATGGACTTTAAGGGAAGGTGAGTGTTAGAGAGGAGTATATGTGAAAGCCCTTGGAGAAAAAGAAAAAAACATTTTTCCCAAAGTGGAAGGCATTATTATCTGTACTTATTATCTGAGACTTCACAGTCCAGTGTTTTCTGATAAGGCTAGCAAAGTTAAATAGTGGAAAGTTCAGATATACTACATGAAAAATTAAATATTAGGTGTTTCATTAGTCAAAAGGAAGGATTCTGTTATTTTATTAAAACAATTTTTAAATGTTTTATTTATTTCTGAGAGAGAGAGAGAGAGACAGCATGAGCAGGGGAGGGTCAGAGAGAGAGGGAGACACAGAATCTGAAACAGGCTCCAGGCTCTGAGCTAGCTGTCAGCACAGAGCCCGATGCAGGGCTCGAACCCATGAACTGTGAGATCATGACCTGAGCCAAAGTCAGACGCTTAACCGACAGCCACCCAGACACCCCACAAAAAAAATTTTTTTAATGTTTATTTACTTTTGAGAGAAAAAGAAAGAGGCACAAGTGGGGGAGGGGCAAAGAGAGAGGGAGAAACAATCTGAAGCAGGCTCTAGGCTCTGAGCTGTCAGCACAGAGCCTGATATGGGGCTTGAACTCATGGACCATGAGATCATGACCTGAGCTAGTTAGATGCTTACCTGACTGAGGCACTCAGGTACCGCCAGAAACTTTTTTTAAATACAGTTGACACAATTAGTTTCAGGTATATAACTCTGTCATGCTATGCTGTGCTCACATCTGTCCCCATACGTCACTATTATAGTGTCACTGACTCTCCTTCTTGTGCTGTGCTTTTTATTCCACTGACTGGCACATTTGATAATGTATATATGTGTGTATGTGTATATATGTATACCATATGAGTGGAATCATATGGTATTTGTCTTTCTCAGTCTGATTTATTTCACTTAACATAATACCTTATAGGTCCATCCACGTCATTGCGAATGGTGCAGTCTCTTTTTTTATGATGGTAATATTTATGACTGTGTATATAAACATCACATCTTCCTTATCTGTCTGTTGACGGACACTTCACAACTTACATTGCTTCCATGTCTTGGCTGTTGTGAATAATTCTGTGGTAAACATAGAGGTGTGTGTATCTTTTTGAATGAGTGTCTTTGTTTTGTTTTGTTTGGGTAAATACCTAGTAGAATTATTGGAGTATACTGTCTTTTAGTTTTGGGGGGAACCTCAATACCTTTTTCCGTAGTGACTGTGCCAATATGCATTCCCACCAACAGCATACGAGGGTTCCTTTTTCTCTATATTTTCACCAATGCTTCTTACCAAAATCAAGGTTTTATTGAACTTTTTTTTTTTTTTTTTTTGAAAATTTAGGTCTATTAAGTTAGCAGCATTCTTAGTATCTTTAGCGTAAGCTGCATGTAGTCCTGGTACAGTATGGGTGTTTGTGCCATTGGAGTCCACTTTCGTCTCTCTTTTGATGTAGTGTTCTGGGCATTTGTATGCAGGTTACTTATGGGACCAGAGGAAAGTTTCCTTTGTTTCTGTTACCTGTGAGTTAGAGGATAAAGTCCTTGCAACTTTTCAGCTCAAAGCAAATCTCATTTTTTTCAGGTACTATTTTGAAGCGTTGGAAGAAGAATTGGTTTGACCTGTGGTCAGATGGTCACCTGATCTATTATGATGACCAGACTCGGCAGAGTGTTGAGGATAAGGTCCACATGCCAGTGGACTGCATCAACATCCGCATGGGGCACGAGTGTCGGGGTAAGTGAGTCTGTTGTGGCAGCTTCTGTCCTCTACCTTTCACCATTCTTGGTGGGAGTTGAATCCTTTTTCTTCTCATTTTGCTTTCATTAGTAGACCAAAGAAGGGTTTCACCTGGGAGGTAACCACCGTGGGTACCTAGATTGTTGGATTGTGAATCATATGATTGGGGCAGATTGAATTTCCTCATCTGAATTAAACCCAGCAGTTCACATTCCTTGCTGTCTCATGGAGAAGGTGGTGGAAACAGCCAGAGTTCTGGGATCCCCAGAAAGGATGGAACCATGCTAGGCAGTATAGATTTTGTGACTCAGAAACGGGAATCTTATTGATCAGTCATCAGTTACTTAAAAATCCATGATAGCTTGGTTTCTTGGAGTTATCCCTTATATTCATTTTAAAGGAATAGATTTTTAATAAGTATAGACTTAGATTTTTAATTTTTAGAGAGACAGCACAAGTGGAGAAGGAATAGAAAGAGAGGGAGGCAGAGAATCCCAAGCAGGCTCCACACTGTCAGCACAGAGCCTCATGTGGGGCTTGAACTCACAAACCATGAGATCATGACCAGAGCTGAAACCAAGAGTTGGATGCTTTAACTGACTAAGCCACCCAGGTGCCCCTCTATTTCTAATTAATGACATATATAGACTTCCCTGTTAATTAGCTCTGTTTCTGTTTGGAATAAAGAGTCTGTGCTAGTGAACAGTGATGTTTGAAACCTCTTGCTCTTACATAAGACCTTTTGATGTTAGGTTGTGAAACAGTCATGTCCATGGGCCAGCTGTTGAAATCTGTACCTAAACCAAGCTCAAATATCATAGACCTTATTTCTTTGTACACAGTGATACTTTAAAAATAAGATTTTTCACTTTTATTTATTTACTTATTAAAAACAATTTTTTTTTGTTTTATTTATTTCTGAGAGAGAGACAGCATGAGCAGGGGAGGGTCAGAGAGAGGGGGAGACACAGAATCTGAAGACAGGCTCCAGGCTCTGAGCTAGCTGTCAGCACAGAGCCTGATGCAGGGCTCAAACCCATGAACCATGAGATCATGACATGAGCTGAAGTCAGACGCTTAACCAACTGAGCCACCCAGGCGCCCCTGATTTTCACTTTTAAAGCAGTGATCCGGTTTAGTGTTTTCTGTGAACAAAAGCAGTAAGTCTTCTGTTACCTGATGCTTCGTAACACTTTTCATTTTGTGGGGTTTATTTTTGTAATATCTGGGCTCTTCTATATATCTCCGTATGTGGATTGCCTTTTAGAAGAGACCTAAGTTTGATTGGAACAGAGTTGTGACTCATGTGCTTGATTCTGTGGAGCAGGACAAAGATGTTTTATAATTGGAATGTTCTTAAGTACTGGTCTTTTGCTTATCTGAGCTGTTATGTAAGAATAAATCCTTAAAAACTTATATAAATATTTCTTTATTCTACTTATTTTTTATAGATATTCAGCCTCCAGATGGGAAGCCAAAAGACTGTATGCTGCAGATTGTTTGCCGAGATGGGAAAACTATCAGTCTTTGTGCAGAAAGTACAGATGATTGTTTGTAAGTTTGGGGTTTTTTAATGTTATTAATTTAAAAAGGGTTGTGTTTTATTTCTAGTTACCTGGGAGGTAAAAGCATGAGAATGGAGTTTTCCTTCAGGCATCAGAATAAGTGACTAATAGGATGTATGAAAGAAATGTAACAGGCCTTCTTCCATCTCCAATAACTCTGCCTAGTTTCTGCCTCTCCAGAGCTGTTCAGGGGAGATCCCATTATAGTGGGAATGACAGGAGGTATTAGCATGTAGTCATTTTGCACTCTGTTTTCATCTGTAGATGCACATTGAGTAATGGGCATAATTGAATGGGTTCTTAAATCTTGTTCTTTTTATGTAAATGTCTTTTTAAAAAGTGCCGACATCTGTATTATGTAGTCTTTTTCTTCCTTTGATGATTCTTGTTCCATCTGCCTTCTCTGAAGAAGGGATATGAGATTTGGGGTGAAGAATTTTTTTTTCTGGCCCCTCTGTATCACTCCCGTGAGGTAATGCTGGACATTGTGGGAGTTCGCTAACAGATTACTGTAATATTCATATTAAAACATTCATATGTAGGTGACGTTTTCATATAATTCAGAGCAGTTTGTTAAGTGTCTGCTCTACATTTCACATTATATGTTCATCTTCAATATAAACATTTATTCCACGCTAAACTCTGGAGTTTATTTTAAGTCCTGTCTGTAGCTGCGTTTTTACACTCTTATTTATAGCCCCACATTGGGCTCTGCACTGACAGTATGGAGCTTGCCTCGGATTCTCTCTCTACCTTTCTCTGCCCCTCCTCCACTTATATGCATGTGCTCTCTTTCAAAATAAAGAAAGAAACTTTAAAAAAATTAAAAAGAGAAAGAGGGTTAGTGAGGTTAATGAATTTCCTGTATCACTTTTTTTAATGCTCCTATAGTAAATTATCCTGAGGTTAGTGGCTTCAAACAGTATAGATTTATGATTACGTTTCTAGAGGTCAAGAGTCCAGCCAGTGTTGGTAGGGCTGTGATCCCTTCCAGAGGCTCTAGGGGGCGATCTCTTTCCTTGCCTTTTCCAGCTTCTAGAGGCTTCCTGGTTTCTTAGCTTCTGGGCTGAGCCCCTCTCTTGTGCTCTTCTCTTTGGTACTTTGCAGCTGGGGAAGGTTATATGCTTTTAAGGACTGAATGAATAGTTTGGGCCAACCGGATGATCCAGGGTCATCTCCCCATCACAATGTCCTTCACTTTAATTATGCCTATAGAGTCCTTTGCCCTGTGAAGTAACATTCACAGGTTTTTGGGGATTAGGATGTGGACATGATTCTGCTCACCACACTTCCCAAGATTTTAGAGCTAGTGGACTAGACTCAGGATTTGAACCTTCATCTCCAGAGGCTGTTGTTCTTAGCTGCAGTGCTCTACTGTTCGCTGAGGTGTCACATGGAATGTTCTAAAAGAACGTAGTGGAAAAAATACCTGGAATTAGCAGTAATTAAACCAGTGATGTTTATGATCTCAATAAATGTGAATTGGTTAAATTCCCCATAAAAAGAGTAAGATCTGAGATTGAGTAAAGAATACAGAGTCTGTATAGTCTATTAACAAAAAACATACTTGAAATGAGAATGGTAAAGAAGTAAAGAATAGGAGAATGTTAGTTTGCTGTGGCAGCCATGAACTGTTTCTTAAAACAAGAAACGTATTCCCTCACAGCTCTGGAACCTGAGAATCTGAGCTCAGCATGTTAGCAGAGCCATGCTGCCTCAGACTCCTCAGTAGAACTCTTCTTGTCCCTTCTAGTTTGGGCTGTGGCTGGTAATTCTTAGCATTCCTTAGCTTGCCGCTGCGTCAGTCCAGTCTCTGCCTTCTGCTTCTGAGATTCCACACATGAGTAAAATAATATGGTACTTGTCTTTCTCTCACTGGCTTATTTTGCTTAACATTATACTCTCATTAACGTTAAATACACACACACACACATACACCACATGTTCTTTATCCATTTATTGATAGACACTTGGGCTGTTTGGCTGCTGTAAATAATGCTGCAGTAAACATAAGGGTACATGTATCTTTTCATATTCTTGGGGTATATTACTCAATAGTGTGATTACGGGAATATAAGGTAGTTCCATTTTGATTTTTTTTTTTAAGAATTAAAAAAATTGTTTATTTTTAGAGAGTGTGAGTGGTGGAGGGGCAGAAAGAGAGTGGGACAGAGAATCAGAAGTGAACTCTTTGCTTACAGCAGAGAGCCCAATGTGAGGCTCAAACTCATGAACTGTGAGATCATGACCTGAGCCGAAAATCAAGAGTTAAATGCTCAGTCGACTGAGCCACCCTGGTGCCCCTCCGTTTTGAATTTTTTGAGGAACTTCCATACTGTTCTCTACAGTGGCTGCATTAGTTTGCCTTCTCACCTACAAGGGTTCCTTCTCCACATCTTTGCCAATACTTATTGTTTCTTGTGTTGTTGATTTTAGCCATTCTGACAGGTGTGATGTGATACCTCATTGTGGTTTTGATTTGCATTTCCCTGATGATGAGTGATGTTGAGCATCTTTTCATGTGTGTTTTGGCCACCTGGATGTCTTTGGAGAAATGTCTGTTCATGTCTTCTGCCCATTTAAAAAAACTTTTTTAACGTTTATTCATTTTTGAGAGAGAGACAGAGTGTAAGCGGGGGAGGGACAAGAGAGAGAGGGAGACACAGAACCTGAAGCAGGCTCCAGGCTCTGAGCTGTCAGCACAGATCCTGATGCAGGGCTCGAATCCATGGACTGAGATCATGACTTGAGCTGAAGTCAGACGCCTAACTGCCCCTCTTCTGCCCATTGTTTAATTGTACTGTTCTTTTTAGGTGTTGAGTTTGCCAAATTCTTCATAGGTTTTGTATACTAACCCTTCATTGGGTATACCATTTGCAAATATCTTCTCTCATTCAGTAGGTATCTTTTAGTTTTGTTGGTTGCTTCCTTTGCTGTGGGGAAGCTTTTTATTTGAATGACATCTCAGTAGTTAATTTTTGCTTTTGTTTCCCTTGCCTTGAGTCCTGTCAAGAAAGAAATCGCCTTGGCCAGTGTCAGAGAAATTACTGCCTGTGTTCTGTTCTAGAATTTTTATAGTTTCAGTTCTCACATTTAGGTCCTTAACCCACTTTAAGTTTATTTTTGTGTATGGTGTAGAAAAATGGTCCAGTATCAAGAAAAAGCTCTTTAACATCAGTCTTGGCAGTGGTTTTTTGAATATGACCCCAAAAGTGCAAGTGGCAAAGGCAAAAGCAGACATACAGGACTATGTCAAACAATAAAACTTCTTTTTAAAAAATATTTATTTTATTTGGTTTTTAAATTTCTTTAAGTTCGTTTATTTATTTTGAGAGAGAGAGAGAGAGAGAGAATCCCAAGCAGGCTCCACACTGTCATCGTAGAGCCCGACTTGGGGCCTGATCCCATAAACTGTGAGAGCATGGCCTGAGCCCAAATCAAGAGTCAGATGCTTAACCAACTGAGCCCCCCAGGTGCCCCAAATTATAAAGCTTCTGGGCAGCAAAAGAAACCATCAGAAAAATGAAAGGCATCCTATGGAATGGGAGAAATTATTTGTAGACCATCCACATGATAAGGGCTTAGTATTAAAAATATATAAGAATTTGTACAACTTCATAGCAAAAAACCACAATCTTATTTAAAAATGGGCAAAGGACTTGAATACTTTCCCAAAGATATGCATATGGCCATCAGTATGGGAAAGGATGCTCAATGTGACTAATCACCAGAGAAAGGCAAAACAAAATCATAATGAGATTACCTCACATCTTTCAGAATGGCTGTTGTCAAAAAGACAAAAAAGTAAATGTTATGAGGATGTAGAGATAAGGGAGTTCTGTGCGTTGTTGGCAGGAATGTAAATTGTTACGTGTAAGCCACTGTGGATACATTATGGAGGTTCCTCTAAAAGTAGAACTGTCATATGATCCACCAAGTCCATTCTCGGTATATATTGAAGGAAGTGAAGTCGTTATCTTAAAGAGATTTATGCACCCTCGAGTTCACTGTAACCGTATTCATAGTACCTAAGACATGAAACAACCTAAGCAGTTGTTGATGGATGAATAGATCAGAAAAGTGTGACACACACACACACACACTGAGTATTATTCTATTAAGGAAAAAAAAATCCTGCCTCTTGGAACAACATGGAGGGACCTTGAAGGCATTGTGCTAAGTGAAATAAGTCACACAGAGAAAGACAATTATTATTCTATGTATCTCTCACTTGTAGAATCTAAAAAAGCCAAATTCCTAGAAAAAGATAGTAGAATGAATGGTGGTCAGGGGAAATGGGGAGATATTGGTCAGAGTGTACAAACTTCCAGCTTTATGATGAGTAAGTTCTGGGCATCCAGTTATATAGTGTTGTGATTATAATTAGCAAGTACTTGGGGCGCCTGGGTGTCTCAGTTGGTTGAGTGTCCGGCTTCGGCTCAGGTCATGATCTCACCATTCGTGGGTTCAAACTCTGCGTCGGGCTGTGTGCTGGCAGCTCAGAGCCTGGAGCCTGCTTCGGATTCTGTGTCTCCCTCTCTCTCTGACTCTCCTCTCCTCACCCTGGCTCTCTCTCTCAAAAATAAAAACATTAAAAAAAATAATTAGCAAGTACTTTATTATCTGCTTGAACAAGTTAAGAGAGTAGATTTAAGTATTATCAGAAAAAATAAAAAAGTAATAATGTGAGGGATGAACCCATGAGTCATACTGTGGTAATCGTTTTGCAATATATATCATCAAATTATCACATTGCATACCATAAACTTACATGTTATATATCAGTTTCTCAAGCTGGCAAAAAAATACTAGGACTGTTTTTAATCACAAAAAATTGCTGATAATCTAAATCTCTTATCATGGAACATTATGTGTCCATTTAAAAAAATGCAGTAGATCTGTGTGTGTGACATTAACTGGCAAAGCAAGTTGATAGTTAAACTGGGTGCATTGTTTTATACTTCCTAAAGAGTAAAGCAAACACTGTATAGTAATATTATGCTTAAATATTATGTAGTATAGGTACCACAGATGCATATTTTTTACATATTTTGTATTGTGCGTATCAAATGATTTGATTGAGTGGGTCTTGGACTGAAGCCCTTTTCTTGAAACAAGCTTTTTCAAAAATTTTGATGCTGACACAGGTTTGAGAATCCTTGAGGTAGATGTTGGATTGCCTAAAGTAAAGCATCCCTTTTTCTTTTTTCCAGGGCCTGGAAATTTACACTCCAGGATTCCAGGACAAACACAGTAAGTTGCTAAGGGTGATCACCTGTAGCACCTTGTCTTGCTGTAACAAACAGAGGAAGGGGATTAGGTCTCCCATCCAAGTACTAACCAGGCCCGACCCTGCTTAGCTTCCGAGATCAGATGAGATTGGGCGCGTTCAGGGTGGTATGGCCGTACATGAAAGGGGATTAGGAAAGAGAAATGGGGGCGGGTTTCCTGACCGTCCAGCCATGGCTGAGCCTGCATAGCAGGCAGGGCACCTTTTGCTGACATGAGAGTAAGTAGATTTTGCCAAGCCTTTTAAGGCAGGAGGATCCCTCCAAATATAGGCGACACTGGTTCTAGCATTATCTTCCAGAAGTATCTGTATCTCAGAAAGTTTTGCAGCACTCTGAATTCTGCTGTGGTTTACAGAGAAGGCTAAAAAAGGGCCAGAGTCCGTGCATGGCACCCCAGCCTTGTGAATCAAGTGTTTTTGGGGACTTGTACTTGACTCTAGTTCTGCTTTTGACCTTAGGAAGTCACTGAGACAGTAAGCCCCATTTGTAGGGACTCATAATGCTATTTTTGTGTCTGTCAGAGAATCAAGGCAGCTTCCTCTGTGGCAAACATTATTTTTCAGATAGGATTTTATTTTTCCCTTTATCTCTTTAGGAGGAAAAGAAAAAGGTGGATTTTAGAATAATTTGTACAGGTGGGAAAAGAAAGCAAAAAAGGGTTAATATCGAAATGTCATTGTTTCTTACTCCTGTTAGCCCAAGACTCCCTCCAAGTCTACTTTGCCACTCCAGTTAGCTTTTCCTTCACAAAAATCTTCTTGGCTGAAATTAGTATTAATGATTCACATTGTTGGGGCTGAGATCCCAAGATGATTCTTTGCATAGATTCATTATTATTATTTTTCTGAGTTTATTATTTTTTTATTCTGAAAGAGAGCACACGCATGCGCTTGTGGGGGCCGGGGGGAGGGGGGAGCAGAGAGAGAGGGAGAGAATCCCAAGCAGACTCTGCGCACTGTCAGCGTGGGGTCAGATGCCGGGCTCAAACCCAGGAGAACCATGAGATCATGACCTGAGCCGAAATCAAGAGTCAGATGCCTAGCGGACTGAGCCACCCATGTGCTCCTGGAATTTGTTTTTAAAAAAGTACATAGATTTTTCTTTTCCACTGGGAAGTAGTTTAATGAAGGAATTTTTTAATGCAAAAAGCAGACTCTGTGGAACCATCCCTGCTGCATTTCAGACTGTAGGGTTTATATTTAACAGAAGGGTTGTTGAGAGTGGTAGCACGTCTTTGAAAAGGCCTGGATAATGGTAGACCCTGGCCTCCTTGGGCAGTGAGAACTCTATTCCTGCTTTCTGCAGATGGTGAGGAGGGCGGCCTCCTCCAATTTCAGAGGATAAGAGACTACAGGATTAAGAGGGGGTTCTGTGGGGTGCATGGGTGGCTCAGTTGGTTAAGCATCCGACTTTGGCTCAGGTCATGATCTCACCGTTCATGGGTTCAAGCCCCACGTTGGGCTCTGTGCTGACAGCTAGCTCAGCCTGGAGCCTGCTTCAGATTCTGTATCTCCCTCTCTCTCTGACCTACCCCTGCTCACACTGTCTGTCTGTCTGTCTGTCTGTCTGTCTCTCTCTCTCTCTCAGAAATAAATAAATAAATAAATAAATAAATAAATAAATAAGGTATGTTAACCTTTAAAAAAAAAGAGGGGGTTCTGGGGAGAACTCTTGTTCACTGCTTTTCAGAGAGCTGTCATATTTGCTGTTCTAATTTTTAAACTTTGGCTAAATAGAAAGGATATGTGTATGTATAGAATCCTAAGGGCCTCTTTGTGGTTGCTTTGTGACAGCCCTCCCTCTTTCATTCTCTCTCCTCTCCTAGGCTTACGTTGGCTCAGAAGTCCTGTATGATGAGACAGCTGTGGCTGCTTCTCCTCCTCCTTACACAGCCTATGCCGCACCGACCCCTGAGGTAGGGAGCAAATCTTAGGATTTTGGAATCCAAGTGAAGGGAGGTTGGGGTCTCTGAGCTACTCTCCTTTTTAAGAAACAAAACCAAAAAAACCCTTGAGCAGCCAGTATCAGAGAAATTAGAAATGCGCTCAACACTTTTCTGTAAACTTTTTAAAAGATTATTATCATTGTTTTATTTTATAAAATAAAGCCACTGCTTTATAATCTTCATGTTCACATTTTGTTTTTAAGATAGGCCTAAGAACAATTCATGGTTTGTTTTTTTAATTTTTCTTAATGTTTATTTTTTAGAAAGAGACAGTGTGGGCAAGGAAGGAGCAGAGAGAGGAAGAGAGAGACAATCCCAGGCAGGCTCCACATTGCCTGTACAGAACCCAACCAGAGTGGGGCATGATCTCATGAACTGTGAGATGGTGACCTGAGCCGAAATCAAGAGTTAGATGCCTAACCTACTCAGGGGTGCCTGGGTGGCTCAGTCAGTTTAGCATCCGACTTTGGCTTAGGTCATGATCTCACCATTTGTGGGTTCGAGCCCTACATCGAGCTCTGTGCTGACAGCTAGCTCAGAGCCTGGAGCCTGTTTCAGATTCTGTGTCTCCCTCTCTCTCTGACCCTCCCCTGCTTGCTCGCTCTCTCTCTCTCTCTCTCTCTCTCTCTCTCAGAAAAAGAAAAAATAAAAATAAAAATAAATTTTAGATGCTTAACAGACTCAGCCACCCAAGAGCTCTACATTTTTTTACTTTGGGAAAAAAAAAAACTTAAAAAAAATCACATACCAAAAACCTTAGGGGTACCTCCAAGTTAGGTGTGCTAAAGGTACACTGCTACACATAGAAGTCTCTGTTGTGGGAGGTACTTCTGTTTTGTTTTCCTTTTTTAACTTTTAATTTTGAAATAATTATAGATTTATAGGAAGTTCCAAAAAATAACATGGAAAGATCTCATGTCCTCCTCATCCAGTTCCCCAGTTGTTACATGTTGTATAAAATCAAAACCTGGAATTTGAAATTGGCAAAATGTTTATGTTTGGTTTTATGTCATTTTATCATAGGTGTAGATTTGTGTAACCAGCCCTTCAGTCAAGATACAAAACTGTTGAGGGCCACCTGGGTGGCTTAGTCGATTAAGCGTCCGACTTTCACTTAGGTCATGATCTTGCGGTTCGTGGGTTCGAGCCCCGCGTCGGCCTCTGTGCTGACTGCCAGCTCGGAGCCTGGAGCCTGTTTCGGAGTCTGTGTCTCCCTCTCTCTCTCTGACCCTCCCCTACTCATGCTGTCTCTCTCTCTCTCTCTCTCTCTCTCTCTCCCCTAGAAATAAAAATACTAAAAAAAAAAAAAAAAAAAAAAAAAAAAAAAAAAAAAAAAAAGATACAAAACTGTTGATAAAATCTTGCCACTACACCCTTATGTATAGTTATACCCTCTTTCCCCTTCCTAACTCCTGTCAAACACTGATTTGTTCTCTGTCTATATAATTTTGTCATTTCCACAATGTTATATAAATCGAATCATACAGCATGTGATCTTTTTGAGTTTGATGCTTTTCACTTAGCACAGTGCCCTTGAGACCCACCCAAATTACCTTTTTTATTAACATTTCATTTTATTTTATTTATTTAAAAAAATTTTTTTTAATGTTTAATTTTGAGAGAGAGAGGAGACCGAGTGTGAGTGAAGGAGGGGCAGAGAAAGAGTGAGACAGAATCCGAAGCAGGCTCCAGGCTCTGAGCTGTCAGCACAGAGCCCAACATGCGTCTCGAACCTGCAAACCGTGAGATCATGACCTGAGCCAAAGTCGGATGCTCAATCCACTGAGCCACCCAGGCGCCCCAACCCATCCAGAGTATTGCATGTGTATCCCAGCATTTACCTGTTGGGGTTGTTTCAAAGTTTTGGCTATAACCTATAAATCTTACGGTGAATACTCCTCATGTACAGCTTTTAAAAAAAAATTATTTTAATGTTTATTTTTATTTTTGAGGGAGAGAGAGAGCGCATGAGCAAGCAGGAGAGGGTCAGAGAGGGGAGACACAGAATCCGAAGCAGGCCCCAGGTTCTGAGCTGTCAGCACAGAGCCGGATATGGGGCTTAAACTCACAAACTCTGAAACCATGACCTTGGCCAAAGTCAGAAACTTAACCAACTGACCCACCCAGGTGCCCCTATACAGCTTTTTATAAAGCTGTACATAAAGTTTTAAAGAGCTAAGAAACTACTTTCCAGAATAACTCTACCATTTTTCTTACATGAATTATCAGTTTCTCTGCATCTTCCCCAGCATTAAGTGGTATCACCATTTTTTAATTTTAGCTGTTTCTTACAGGTATGTAGTGATGTTTCATTCTAATCTTAATTTGCATTTCCCTAATAGCTAGTGATCTTAATAGCTAATAGCATCTTTTTATTTGCTATTATATATCCTGTTCAGTAAAATATCATTTCATGTCTTTTGCTTGTTTTCTAATTGTATTATTATTATTTTTTTAACATTGAGTTTTGAGAGTTCTTTGAGTTTATAGGAACGCTTTGTCAGATAACGTGGTCTGTAGCATGTGTTTTTATCCTCTTAACAGTGCCTTTCATGGAGTTTTAATTTGCATGTGGTCTAGTTTACCAGTTTCTATGCTATGTTTTTAAAGTTTCATAGTTCCAGGACTTACAGATGGGTGTTTTCCATTGTGAGTTAATTTTTTATAAGGTGTTAGAGTTGGGTTTATTGTTGTGAATATGAATGTTTACTTGTTCCACTACAGTTTGATGAAAAGTCCTTTCTGGAATTGCTTTTGTATCTCTGAAAATTTTCACTTGGCTGTATTTGTGTGTGTCTGTTTCTGGGTTCTCTGTTTTGTTCCATTGATCTGTGTGTTTTTCTTCCTCTGATGCCATACTGACTTGATTACTGTAGTTGTATGTCTTAAAATTGGATCAGCTGGTCCCCCACTTTATTCTTCCTTTTCAGATTTCCCTTAACTATTCTGGTTCTGTTTCCTTTCCAGATGATGTGTCTACATCTACAACAAAATCTTCTTGGTAGATTTTGAAAGAATTTGTTTTAAACCTGTGTATCAGGTTTTTGGGGGAGAATTGACATACTTATTGTGTTTAGTTTTTCAGTCAGTGAACATGGACTGTCTATTTAGATCCCCTTTGATTTTTTTCACCAGCATTTTGTAGTTTCAGTATGAAAATCTTGGGCATGTTTTGTTAGATTTATGCTTTAAGTTTTTTGTTTTTTTTTTGGATTGTTGTCTATAGTATTATATTTTAAATTTCAATTTCCCCAAGTTCATTGATTTTTGTTTGTTGATCTTGTAGCTTGTGAACTTACTAAAGTAGCTCACTTATTGGTTCTAGAAGTATGTTTTGTACATTCTCTGGGATATTCTATGCAGACAGCCATGTCCTCTACAAATAGGGAACATTTTCTTTCTTTCCAGTCTGTGTGCCTTCTATTTCCTTGCCCTGGTTGAACTTCTAATGTTATGTTGAATAGCATTGGTAAGATCAGTCCTCCTTGTCTTGTTCCTGATTTTAAGGGGAATGCATGCAGTTTTTCTATGTTACATGTGATGTTAGCTATAGTTTTTGAAGATGTTCAATAACAAGTTGAGAAAGTTCCTTTTCTAGTTTTCTGAGAGTTTCATCATGAATAGGTGTTGAATTTTGTCAAATACTTTTTCTGCATCAGTTGGCATGGTCATGTGATTTTTTTTTTTAACCTGCTAACATGATGGATTATACTGATTGATTTTCAAATATTGAACCAGCCTTGTGTCCCTGTAATAAACCTCACTTTGTTGGTTGTATAATTCTTTTATTGCTGAATTCCGTTTGCTAATGTAGTTATAAATTTTTGCATCTCTATTCATGAAGGATGTTGGCCTGTAGTTTTTTTTGTACTCTTGTTTGGTATTAAGTCATACTGGCTTTACAGAATGAATTTTAGGAAGTATTCCTTGCTTTTCTGTTTTCTAGAAGAGATTATATAGAATTTGTGTTCATTCTTTTTCTAATTTATTTTTTTAAGTTTTTAAATGTTTTTATTTTTATTAAAAAAATTTTTTTTAATGTTTTATTTATTTCTGAAAGAGAGAGAGAGACAGCGTGAGCAGGAGAGGGTCAGAGGGAGAGGAAGACAGAATCTGAAGCAGGCTCCAGGCTCTGAGCTAGCTGTCAGCACAGAGCCTGATGCGGGGCTTGAACCCATGAACCATAAGATCATGACCTGAGCCAAAGTCAGACGCTCAACCGACTGAGCCACCCAGCGCCCCTAAATGTTTGTTTATTTTTGAGACAGAAACAGAGTGTCAGCAAGGGAGGGGCAGAGAGAGAGGGAGACAGAATCTGAAGCAGGCTCCAGGCTGTGAGCACTCAGCTCAGAGCCCAATGCTGGGCTCAAACTCACCAACTATGAAATCATGACCTGAGTTGAAGTCAGATGCTCAACTGACTGAGCCACCCAGGCGCCCCATATTAATTCTTTTTTAAAATATTTGGTAGAAATTTCCAGTGAAACAGTCTGGGCCTGAAGATTTTGGGGGTGGGGTATTTTTAATTACAAATTTTATTTTTTTTAATGTTTGTTTATTTTTGAGAGAGAGAGACAGATTGTGGGTGGGGGAGGTGCAGAGAGAATGAGAGGGAGACACAGAATCTGAAGCAGGCTCCAGGCTGTGGAGCCTCAGACTCACAGACCTAGAGATCATGACCTGAGCCGAAGTCGGATGCTTAGTTGACTGAGCCACCCAGGTGCCCCCAAATTCTATTTTTTTAAATAGGCTTTTCATTTTCTATTTCATATTGAGTGGGTTGTAGTAATTTGTACTTTTTGAGTAATTGGTCCTTTTCATATAAGTTGTCTAATTTACATTTGCACATGTGTCATTTGGTCCATAGGTGTTTATATTTTCTTGGTGGATTAACTATTATCGTAATGTTGTGTCCCTTTCTGTTTCTGGTAATTTTCTCTAGTCTGATGTCTGATATTAATATAGTCACTTCTTGCTTTTCATTATTTGCATGGTATCTCTTCCCATCTTTTTTTTTTTTTCAATCTACATATATCATTACATTTGGAGTGAGTTTCTCATAGACAACATATACATGGGTCATCTCTTTCTGACATCTCACAAATCTCAATTTTGTAATTAGTATATTTAGACCATTTACATTTAATATAATATTTGATATATTAGGTTTAAGTATGCCATTTTGTTTTTTTGTTTCCCTTTGGTTCTGTTTTTTTTTTTTTTTTGATTTCTCTATTTTTTTACTTAAGCTTTTTGTGAGTTATTTGAACATGTTTTATAATTGTGTTTTGAGAGGTGCTTGGGTGGCTCAGTTGGTTAAGCATCCAGCTACGGCTCAGGTCATGATCTCACGGTTCTTGAGTTCATGCTCTGCATTGGGCTCTATGCTGACAACTCAGAGCCTGGAGCCTACTTCAGATTCTGTCTCCCTCTCTTTCTGCCCCTGCTCGTGCTGGTCTGTCTCTCTCAAATAAACATTAAAATAATTTTTTTTAAGTTGCATTTTGGGGCGCCTGGGTGGCTCAGTCAGTTAAGCGTCCGACTTCGGCTCAAGTCATAATCTCATGGTTTGTGAGTTCGAGCCCTGCATTGGGCTCTGTGCTGACAGCTCAGAGCCTGGAGCCTGCTTCAGATTCTTTATCTCCCTCTCTCTCTGACCCTGCCCTGCTCACGTTGTCTCTCTCTATTGGATTAAAAAAGATATGAGAATTAAAAATAAGAAGAAGAAGAAGAAGAAAAGAATTTTAAAAACTGCATTTTGATTTATCTGTAATGTTTCTCCTCAGAAACCATGTAGGTAGCCTTGCTACTTTCATTGTCCTTAGTTTTCAGAAGTTTGCCTATAATGTGTTGGTATGGATTTGGGGGGGTGTCATCCTATTTGGTCTTTTATATGTAAGTTTGTGTTTCTTGCTAAGTTTGGGGAAATTTAGGCCATTATTTCTGGAATGATTTTTTCAGCCTCATCCCCTTTCTCTTTTGAAACTAATAACATGGATGTTAGATGTCCCACATGTCTCAGATTCTGTTCATTTTCTTTTCTTCAGTATATTTCCTCTCTCTCCCAATTTATACCTACATTTATTGATTCTTTTTTTCTGACATTTCTATTCTGTTTTTCGACAACTGAGAATCCTAAAACATCAGGTGGTTAAAAAAAAAATACGTTCAGAGCAGAAACTCTGGTAAATGAGCATCAGCTTCAACTTCAGGTCACCAGCTGCATTAGCCCGTAATGCACTCAGCTTGTCCTTTGAGGTTTTGAAGCCTGGCATTGACTTCTCCTGTCTAGCTATGAAAGTCCTAGGTAGCATCTTCTTCCAGTAGAAGGCTGTTTCATCCACACTGAAAATCTCTTGTTGGGCATAGCCACCTTCATGAATGATCTTGGCTACATCTTCTGGGTAACTTGCTGTGGCTTCTACACCAGCTCTTGCTGCTTTACCCTGGACATTTGTTATGGAGGCAGCTTCTTTTCTTAAACCTCATGAACCTACCTCTGCTGGTTTCATACTTTCTTCTGCAACTTGCTCTCTCAGCATTCACAGAATTGAAGAGAGTCAGGGCCTTCTTCTGGGTTAGACTTTGGTTTAAGGAAATGTTGTGACTGGTTTGGTCTTCTGTCCAGACCACTCAAACTTTCTCAGTATCAGCTATAAGCCTGTTCTGTTTTCTCACCACTTGTGTGTTGACTGGAGTAGTGCTTTCAATTCCCTTCAAGAACTTTTCCTTTGCACTCACAGCCTGGCTAACTGTTTGGTGCAAGAGGCCCAGCTTTTGGCCTGTCTCAGCTTTCAACACGCCTTCCTCACTGCACTGAGTCATCACTAGCTTTTGATTTAAAGTGAGAGATGGGCAACTCTTCCTCTCACTCGAGCACTTAAGAGACCATTGTAGGGTTCTTATTAATTAGCCTCTTTTAAATATCACTGTATCTCAGGGAGGAGACCTGAGAGGGAGAGAGACAGGAATTAGTGGTTGGTGGAGCTCAGAACACACAAGATTTATCGATTAAGTTCACCATCTTATACGGGCATGGTTTGTAGTGCCCCAAAACAATTATTATCCATTAAAGATCACTGGTCATGATCACCATGACAAATATAATAATAAATGGGGCACCTGGGTGGCTAAGTCATTTGAGTGACCAACTCTTGATTTCAGCTCCAGTCATGATCCCAGCATCATGGGATCAAGCCCTGCAGTGGGCTCTGCACTGAGCATGGAGCCCGCTTAAGGCAGCGTGCGTGCATGTGCACACCCTCTCCCCCCTCCCTCTCCCACTCCCTCTGCTCCACTCTCCTGCTTGTGTGCTTCCTTGCTCTCTCTCAAAAAAAAAAAAAAAAAAAACTTTGAAGTATTGTGAGAATTAGCAAAATGTGACACAGAGACGAAGTGAGCAAATGCTACTGGAAAAATTGTGCCAATAGACTTGTTCAATGTAGGGTTGCCACAGACCTCCAGTTTGTTAAAACACAGTATCTGCAAGTGCAGTAAAGTGAAGCACAATAAAATTCCATTATGACGTTGAATGAAAGTAGTGAAAGTAGGCAGGCACCCCATTGTCTTGTTTCTATCTTAGCGGAAAGCTTTTAACTTTACACCATTGTTTTATGACGTCAGCTATGAGCTTGTCATATGGCCTTTATAATGTGGAGGTACATTCCCTCTCCACCTACTTTGTTTTTATTATAAATGGATGGTGAATTTCAAAATTGTATATCTGATGGGCCTGTTTCTTTTCAGCAGGCATATGGCTATGGTCCGTACTATGGTGCATATCCTCCAGGAACTCAAGTTATCTATGCTGCAAATGGACAGGCTTATGCTGCACCCTACCAGTACCCATATGCAGGTAACTCATGCCCACCATGCATTCATTCCTTACTTCTCTTCATTTAGTGGGTACATCTGTGAGGCCTGAAAGATGTGTGTTTCTTAGTTTAAGGATAAGTGAGCTATGCTTCTGGTTATAGACCACATCATTCTGCTACCATGCTTTACAAAAGAAAAAGGATTATATGTTTTTACGTTGTCTTACAAAGTTGGAGTAGGCTTGTTAAAACTTCACTATTGTATCCAGATTTATTCCTAAGGAGAGAATCTGTACCTACTGGTATTCACTTATATCCCATTTTAAAGGATAACTTTCTCCTATTTTTTCTCTTCTGGTAACATCTTTCAAAATTATCACTACTGAGGCAAAACTCCACTTTGCAAGTAAAGTAAAGGCCTGGAAGGTTCTTACATTTATTCCAGGCTTTTGATGCACTTCTATTTTTCACCTTACCTGAGAAAAATTTTAGATGTGAGTAAGTGGCTTGTGTAGGTAGCATCAAGTTCTGGGTGCAGTGTGGGCAGGGGGAGGTCTAAGGTGGAGGTGCAGGAGAATGCTGGCCAAGAGGCCAGAGCCTACAGTCAGATCGAGGGGGCCTGAGAGCATGTGGTTGATGGACTGAAGCACAAGACCTCAGTGAGAAGCCCGGCAGGGGCAGACTGCAGTGCTTATGGCACATCGGATCGGCATATAAGTGAATGAGCTGGCAAATAGCTTACAGCTAGAGGCCTGAGCCCAGAGAGAGTTTGGGAATCTGAGGGGATTGTGAGCAAACCTAGTGCAGTGTCTTAACACAGAAGCCGTGGAAGAAGAATGTATTACCAGAAAGGTACATGGTCACTGATGTTCATACACAGAGAGGCCCAGGGCTGCTGGCCCGGAGTACAAGTTTCCTTCTGGTTTCTCATAGGTTAACACCCAATATGAGAGGTTCTCTGTCCATCTGCTCCTGCAGTCTGATGCAGTTCAAACAGCTAGCATGGACTGTGAAGGATTCTGCTTGCTGGACTTTTTTTCATGTCAAGTTGAAAACTAATAAAATGATGATGCTTAAAAAAAAAAAAAAGAAGAAGTATTTATTGGTCCTGTGATCTTAGCACAACTATTTTGTTTGAGTTACTTTCCCCATGGGGTGCCTGGGTAGCTCAGTCGGTTAAGCATCTGACTTCAGCTGAGGTCATGATCTTATGGCTTGTGGGTTCAAGCCCCACGTCGGGTTCTGTGCTGACAGATTGGAGCTTAGAGCCTGCTTCACATTCTCTCTCTCTCTCTCTCTCTCTCTCTCTCTCTCTCTCTNTCCCAAGGAGTCTCCACACTTAGAGCCCAACACAGGGCTCAATCTCATGACTGTGAGATCATGACCTGAGCCGAAGTCGGATGCTTAGTTGACTGAGCCACCCAGGTGCCCCCAAATTCTATTTTTTTAAATAGGCTTTTCATTTTCTATTTCATATTGAGTGGGTTGTAGTAATTTGTACTTTTTGAGTAATTGGTCCTTTTCATATAAGTTGTCTAATTTACATTTGCACATGTGTCATTTGGTCCATAGGTGTTTATATTTTCTTGGTGGATTAACTATTATCGTAATGTTGTGTCCCTTTCTGTTTCTGGTAATTTTCTCTAGTCTGATGTCTGATATTAATATAGTCACTTCTTGCTTTTCATTATTTGCATGGTATCTCTTCCCATCTTTTTTTTTTTTTCAATCTACATATATCATTACATTTGGAGTGAGTTTCTCATAGACAACATATACATGGGTCATCTCTTTCTGACATCTCACAAATCTCAATTTTGTAATTAGTATATTTAGACCATTTACATTTAATATAATATTTGATATATTAGGTTTAAGTATGCCATTTTGTTTTTTTGTTTCCCTTTGGTTCTGTTTTTTTTTTTTTTTTGATTTCTCTATTTTTTTACTTAAGCTTTTTGTGAGTTATTTGAACATGTTTTATAATTGTGTTTTGAGAGGTGCTTGGGTGGCTCAGTTGGTTAAGCATCCAGCTACGGCTCAGGTCATGATCTCACGGTTCTTGAGTTCATGCTCTGCATTGGGCTCTATGCTGACAACTCAGAGCCTGGAGCCTACTTCAGATTCTGTCTCCCTCTCTTTCTGCCCCTGCTCGTGCTGGTCTGTCTCTCTCAAATAAACATTAAAATAATTTTTTTTAAGTTGCATTTTGGGGCGCCTGGGTGGCTCAGTCAGTTAAGCGTCCGACTTCGGCTCAAGTCATAATCTCATGGTTTGTGAGTTCGAGCCCTGCATTGGGCTCTGTGCTGACAGCTCAGAGCCTGGAGCCTGCTTCAGATTCTTTATCTCCCTCTCTCTCTGACCCTGCCCTGCTCACGTTGTCTCTCTCTATTGGATTAAAAAAGATATGAGAATTAAAAATAAGAAGAAGAAGAAGAAGAAAAGAATTTTAAAAACTGCATTTTGATTTATCTGTAATGTTTCTCCTCAGAAACCATGTAGGTAGCCTTGCTACTTTCATTGTCCTTAGTTTTCAGAAGTTTGCCTATAATGTGTTGGTATGGATTTGGGGGGGTGTCATCCTATTTGGTCTTTTATATGTAAGTTTGTGTTTCTTGCTAAGTTTGGGGAAATTTAGGCCATTATTTCTGGAATGATTTTTTCAGCCTCATCCCCTTTCTCTTTTGAAACTAATAACATGGATGTTAGATGTCCCACATGTCTCAGATTCTGTTCATTTTCTTTTCTTCAGTATATTTCCTCTCTCTCCCAATTTATACCTACATTTATTGATTCTTTTTTTCTGACATTTCTATTCTGTTTTTCGACAACTGAGAATCCTAAAACATCAGGTGGTTAAAAAAAAAATACGTTCAGAGCAGAAACTCTGGTAAATGAGCATCAGCTTCAACTTCAGGTCACCAGCTGCATTAGCCCGTAATGCACTCAGCTTGTCCTTTGAGGTTTTGAAGCCTGGCATTGACTTCTCCTGTCTAGCTATGAAAGTCCTAGGTAGCATCTTCTTCCAGTAGAAGGCTGTTTCATCCACACTGAAAATCTCTTGTTGGGCATAGCCACCTTCATGAATGATCTTGGCTACATCTTCTGGGTAACTTGCTGTGGCTTCTACACCAGCTCTTGCTGCTTTACCCTGGACATTTGTTATGGAGGCAGCTTCTTTTCTTAAACCTCATGAACCTACCTCTGCTGGTTTCATACTTTCTTCTGCAACTTGCTCTCTCAGCATTCACAGAATTGAAGAGAGTCAGGGCCTTCTTCTGGGTTAGACTTTGGTTTAAGGAAATGTTGTGACTGGTTTGGTCTTCTGTCCAGACCACTCAAACTTTCTCAGTATCAGCTATAAGCCTGTTCTGTTTTCTCACCACTTGTGTGTTGACTGGAGTAGTGCTTTCAATTCCCTTCAAGAACTTTTCCTTTGCACTCACAGCCTGGCTAACTGTTTGGTGCAAGAGGCCCAGCTTTTGGCCTGTCTCAGCTTTCAACACGCCTTCCTCACTGCACTGAGTCATCACTAGCTTTTGATTTAAAGTGAGAGATGGGCAACTCTTCCTCTCACTCGAGCACTTAAGAGACCATTGTAGGGTTCTTATTAATTAGCCTCTTTTAAATATCACTGTATCTCAGGGAGGAGACCTGAGAGGGAGAGAGACAGGAATTAGTGGTTGGTGGAGCTCAGAACACACAAGATTTATCGATTAAGTTCACCATCTTATACGGGCATGGTTTGTAGTGCCCCAAAACAATTATTATCCATTAAAGATCACTGGTCATGATCACCATGACAAATATAATAATAAATGGGGCACCTGGGTGGCTAAGTCATTTGAGTGACCAACTCTTGATTTCAGCTCCAGTCATGATCCCAGCATCATGGGATCAAGCCCTGCAGTGGGCTCTGCACTGAGCATGGAGCCCGCTTAAGGCAGCGTGCGTGCATGTGCACACCCTCTCCCCCCTCCCTCTCCCACTCCCTCTGCTCCACTCTCCTGCTTGTGTGCTTCCTTGCTCTCTCTCAAAAAAAAAAAAAAAAAAAACTTTGAAGTATTGTGAGAATTAGCAAAATGTGACACAGAGACGAAGTGAGCAAATGCTACTGGAAAAATTGTGCCAATAGACTTGTTCAATGTAGGGTTGCCACAGACCTCCAGTTTGTTAAAACACAGTATCTGCAAGTGCAGTAAAGTGAAGCACAATAAAATTCCATTATGACGTTGAATGAAAGTAGTGAAAGTAGGCAGGCACCCCATTGTCTTGTTTCTATCTTAGCGGAAAGCTTTTAACTTTACACCATTGTTTTATGACGTCAGCTATGAGCTTGTCATATGGCCTTTATAATGTGGAGGTACATTCCCTCTCCACCTACTTTGTTTTTATTATAAATGGATGGTGAATTTCAAAATTGTATATCTGATGGGCCTGTTTCTTTTCAGCAGGCATATGGCTATGGTCCGTACTATGGTGCATATCCTCCAGGAACTCAAGTTATCTATGCTGCAAATGGACAGGCTTATGCTGCACCCTACCAGTACCCATATGCAGGTAACTCATGCCCACCATGCATTCATTCCTTACTTCTCTTCATTTAGTGGGTACATCTGTGAGGCCTGAAAGATGTGTGTTTCTTAGTTTAAGGATAAGTGAGCTATGCTTCTGGTTATAGACCACATCATTCTGCTACCATGCTTTACAAAAGAAAAAGGATTATATGTTTTTACGTTGTCTTACAAAGTTGGAGTAGGCTTGTTAAAACTTCACTATTGTATCCAGATTTATTCCTAAGGAGAGAATCTGTACCTACTGGTATTCACTTATATCCCATTTTAAAGGATAACTTTCTCCTATTTTTTCTCTTCTGGTAACATCTTTCAAAATTATCACTACTGAGGCAAAACTCCACTTTGCAAGTAAAGTAAAGGCCTGGAAGGTTCTTACATTTATTCCAGGCTTTTGATGCACTTCTATTTTTCACCTTACCTGAGAAAAATTTTAGATGTGAGTAAGTGGCTTGTGTAGGTAGCATCAAGTTCTGGGTGCAGTGTGGGCAGGGGGAGGTCTAAGGTGGAGGTGCAGGAGAATGCTGGCCAAGAGGCCAGAGCCTACAGTCAGATCGAGGGGGCCTGAGAGCATGTGGTTGATGGACTGAAGCACAAGACCTCAGTGAGAAGCCCGGCAGGGGCAGACTGCAGTGCTTATGGCACATCGGATCGGCATATAAGTGAATGAGCTGGCAAATAGCTTACAGCTAGAGGCCTGAGCCCAGAGAGAGTTTGGGAATCTGAGGGGATTGTGAGCAAACCTAGTGCAGTGTCTTAACACAGAAGCCGTGGAAGAAGAATGTATTACCAGAAAGGTACATGGTCACTGATGTTCATACACAGAGAGGCCCAGGGCTGCTGGCCCGGAGTACAAGTTTCCTTCTGGTTTCTCATAGGTTAACACCCAATATGAGAGGTTCTCTGTCCATCTGCTCCTGCAGTCTGATGCAGTTCAAACAGCTAGCATGGACTGTGAAGGATTCTGCTTGCTGGACTTTTTTTCATGTCAAGTTGAAAACTAATAAAATGATGATGCTTAAAAAAAAAAAAAAGAAGAAGTATTTATTGGTCCTGTGATCTTAGCACAACTATTTTGTTTGAGTTACTTTCCCCATGGGGTGCCTGGGTAGCTCAGTCGGTTAAGCATCTGACTTCAGCTGAGGTCATGATCTTATGGCTTGTGGGTTCAAGCCCCACGTCGGGTTCTGTGCTGACAGATTGGAGCTTAGAGCCTGCTTCACATTCTCTCTCTCTCTCTCTCTCTCTCTCTCTCTCTCTCTCTCTCTCTCCCTCTCTCCCTCTCTCCCTCTCTCCCTCTCTCCCTCTCTCCCTCTCTCTCTCTTTCAAAAATAAACATTTAAAAAATACTTTGAATTACTTTTCGCATATAAAATAAATTTTTGTCATTGAAATAATATATTACCTTTTGCATTTCTTTTCTCATTTTAAAATTTTATGTATTTTGTTCTGAGTGCTACATTATCTCCATAAGTATTTTTAATTACTGCATATTATCATATTGGGTGATCTAGTATTAACTGTTTGTTCCGGTTTGCAGTCGTAAATGTTGCTTTGAACATCTCTGATGCTTTCCTGTTTCATTCCTGTTAAATCTTAGAATACATTTTTCATTTCTCTATATTAAGTTAATATGTTAAAGGGCATAGGCATTTATTTTTCTTTTGATACCATTGAAATTTAAAAAGCTTCTCAGACATGGAAAAGTATGGACAGTAGTGTAATGAACTATCATTTGTCCATTACCACCTTCAGCCAGCATATGCCTAATTTAGTTTCACCGCCATCTCCCTCGTCTCTGGATTATTATGAGGGAAATCCATACTGTGTCATTCCATCTGACAGTATTACAGTAAATCTTGGTACCATTTACCCAGTTGATTCTCAGAACAGTTTGCCAGTTTGTTTGTTATTTTTAATATATTGTTTTTATTTTTAATTATGGTAAAAAAAAGTACCATAAAATTTACATTTTAAAAAACCATTTTAATTGCATAGTTCCATAGTGTTAAGTACATTCACATTGTTTGTGCAACAAATTTCCAGAATTTTTCACCTTCTGATATTGAAACTCTGTCCTCCTGACATAACAGCTTCCCATTTTCCTTCCTCCCAGCCCTGGTAACCACACTTAATACTTCCTTTTTCTGTGAATTTGGATTCTTTAGACATCTCATGTAAGTGGAATCCTAGAATATCTGTGTTTTTGTGACTGGTTTATTTCACTTAGCATTATGGTTTTTTTTCCTTTTCTTCCTTTCTTTAAAGGAGCTTTTTTTCCCCCTACTACTTCAATGATAGAATTGGAGATGTAGCCTCAGTGGGGCAGCAGAGAGGGGAATCAGTGATAGACTGTATTGAAACATTTGAAAAAGGATAATTTAAGACTGGTCCAGCTGAGGCCAGAGACCATGTACATGAGAAGAAATGCAAGTGACTAATAACAAAAAGTTCGACTTTTCTAATAAAGAAATGCAAATTGAAATGAGATACCATTTCTGCTGATCACATTGGCAAAAATGAAGATATTCTTCAGAGTAGGTAAAATTTGCCAGTTTCTAATGCCGCTAAGAAGTTCCTGAAACACTGGTTTCTCATTTGTCCTGAAAGATGCCCATTGTTGTTAGCTCTAAAAGTTTTAATACTCTCCTTGTGTCTAAAACGGATCCTCAAGTTGCTTTAGTTTACGTTTCTGTGATGACTGGCAGAAATAAACCTGGTATAATTGTTTACAAACTCGATTTCTTTGCCTGTTTATCTTGCAGTTTGTGGGTTTTTAAGCTCTAGCCTAACCATGCCATCCATGAGAGCCAGCTTCTTTGTTATTCATCCCCAGACTTAGGACTGGAGTAATCTCAGCTGTTTGTTACTGTATAGAAGAGCAGAAGTTTTGCAGAAGCGCTGGTAAAGGGAATTTCTGTAAATTGGATTCTTTACTTTCTGTTGACTTTCTTCATAATGTTGTGGAATCTGGTTCAGATAACTGGCGGAAGAACCAAATGGCATTCAGAGATCTTGGAAGGGAGGAGGTTTATTTTACACTGGTGGCCTCAGAGGAGATCATTCTCCAAAGGTCCGAGCCCAGAGCAACAGCAGAGGGAATAATTTATAGCCTATTACTTCCGGATTCTTCATTAATGTGTGCGACAAGCAGGGTGGGAAGAAGAACCCGGAAGAGGGAGCCTTTGATCAGGGACAGGTATTTCCTTATCAGTTCTGTTGTCCATTTTGTAACAGATTTTTCCCTATCAATAGAAAACGAGCCCTCTCACAGTCAGCTTCAAGGTTCTTGCTGTAGTGGGCAGAGTCAAGAAGTAGGTGGGCATTCAGCCTTAGCACTGTGCCCCACTAGCCGTGTACTCGCTGTAGAGGGGGTTGGGTTTGTGGTCATCCTCCAGTACTGTTGTCCTGATAACTAGGTTGGAGCTTCTCAGTCCCTTTGTGGACACCCCAGTGCTTGGCCAGCTTCATGACATCCTGCCTTCCATTGTCCTTAGACACCATAGTCCTGCATGGAGCAGGTTAAAGGCCTTCTCTCTCTCTCTTTTTAAAATTTTTAATGTGTATTTTTGAGAGAGAGAGAGACAGACCATGAGTGGGGGAGGAGCAGAGAGAGAGAGGGAGACACAGAATCTGAAGCAGGCTCCAGGCTGAGCTGTCGGCACAGAGCCGGATGCAGGGCTGGAAATCACAAACTGAGATCATGACCTGAGCCGCAGTCAGACGCTTAACAGACTGAGGCACCCAGGCACCCCAAGACCTTTAATGATTGGAGCCAGTGATCAATCAACCAATTAAAAAAGTATGAAGGGTGCTGTGTACATGCCATGAGTGTTCTGTTTTAACTTGCCCATGTTAGTGGACAGTTGTTCAGCTGTTTTTTTGACGTGGGCTCTAGGACTTTGCTTGGAGTTGGCTCCTTTGGCTGGAGTCTTGTCTTGTAAAGACTGTACTCACGCCATATCATTGCACCGCAGTTCCCCTTGGTAAGTGCAAACAAGTCTAGGTTTTGTGATTCTTTCTTTAGTTTACTCTGTTTTTTAGTTTTTTAGTTTACTCATTTCCTTGCTTAGATAGTAATTTGTAAAAGTTACCTGCCGTTACTTAGTGCACCCTGAAGTGTCTAACTTAGTTATCCTAGAAACAGTAGCTGCCTATTTCACATTCACATTTTGACCGTTTAGGTGAAGCGTTAGTTAACTTAGGTAATTACAGTACGTACAACTTGGAAATGTCCCTGGCTGACTTGGGTAAGGACTTCGCTCCCTGGTAGGAGCAGAGGAAAGCAGGGGCTGCAAGAGCAGCCTCTGCTGGTGGTGTGATGCAGGGGTCCCCTTGTGTGACCCACTGAGGGAATGTAGATTTAGATTGTCTAGGGGCTCTTTTAATTAAGTCAGCTTACAAGTTCCTACTATCCTAAATCTCATGTTACAGTTGTCTAATTGAAAACTTTTATGTTTCAAAGCAGTGAAAGTAAATACTACAGTTCACAAATTTTGAAATGTAAACATTGCATAAAACATTTTTTGCTTCCAGTGCTGTTACCTGTCATTGATCAGCTGTTTGTTTATAGTTTATAGTGGTCTCATTCTTTTTTTTTTTTTTTAATGTTTTATTTATTTCTAGGAGAGAGAGAGCGTGAGCAGGGGAGGGTCAGAGAGAGAGGGAGTCACAGACTGAAACAGGCTCCAGGCTCTGAGCTGGCAGTCAGCACAGAGCCCGACGCGGGGCCCGAACCCACGAACCGCGAGACCATGACCCAAGCGAAAGTCGGATGCTTAACCAACTAAGCCACCCAGGCGCCCCTATAGTGGTCTCATTCTACTATGTGGCTTTGGTTTTGGTTTTTTTTTTTTCCTCTCCTGATCTCCATTGTATTTGAGGCATTAGTGGTTGTGAGTGCACACTTGTAGCCTGAGTGCCTGGTTTCCATGCCCTTATTGCCATTAACCCTGTGTGCCTCACTTTTGCCTGTCTGTAAAATGGGAATAATAATAAACTCCTAGAGTTGTTGTATTAAGTGAGTCAGTATGTTTAAATGCTTGTAGTATTGTAAATGCTTAGAGTAATAAGCACTTACAAATGTTAGCCTTTATTTTGCCATTGGTTTTCATGTACATGTACACATTACTGTTGGGTTAGTTTCTTGCTCCGCTAGGATTGAACTGTTAAGGGAACAGCAAGTCAAGGAGGGAAGTTAATGTTATTTATATTTCATTAATTTTAAAGCTAATTAGCTCTTAGACAATATAGCTGTGAGACAGAGAAGAGAACAAATAGTACATTTCCAGTTGTAAACTTTAATCATGCAAATTAAATATTAAATTTGTTTAAAGTTTACTCTCTAAAAGTTTTCCCCTTAACATAAGTATTTTCCCCCATAAAGACCTAGGATTAAAAATGAAGAGCAAGTTTTATTTGCAGATTTAAGGTTTAATTTCAAAATGGTTTACATGAATATCAAGAAGCTAATTAGCTTTTAAATGGGTTTTTCATTTTCAGCTTTAGGTGCAGATTATTGCCTCTTGCATTGAAAACTCCATGTGTCTCCTGTCCCTCATCTACCTGTACTCCTAATAAGTGTTCTGTGGAGGGGAAGTGGACATTGGAGGCTGGAGCTTACAGCTTCATTAGGGTCCTGCTGTTTGCAGTGTTTGGGGGCTTGGACCTTGGAGAGTTGAGCACCTTGATTCTCTTGGTGCAGTCTTATTAACAGTCACCTTGGCCTGTTGTGGAGGAGAGCCAGGAAGCACTCACTCAGCAAGCCCACGCCTGTTCAGAGGAAGACCGCACTGTAGGGGAGGGGTGCACGTGCAGGGAGGTGTGACCCCTGCCATTCTTGGGACACGCCGTCTTTGTGAGGGAATGTTGAGTTTCACAAACCGCTCCTCACAGGTCTGCTTTTTCACTTCTCTTTTAGGACTTTATGGACAGCAGCCTGCCAACCAGGTCATCATTCGGGAGCGGTACCGAGACGGCGACAGTGACCTGGCCCTGGGCATGCTGGCCGGAGCAGCCACTGGCATGGCCTTAGGGTCTCTGTTCTGGGTCTTCTAGAGTCCTCCACATCTGGGTGTGCATAGCTCCTGATGCTCTGTGTGCAATAATATGATTTGCAGGGCATTTATGTTGATGATAAATGTTTTTAATAATAGTTTTAATTGTTCTTTTGAAAGTGAGGACATCATAGTTACAACTAATCCATACACGTACTGTAGAGGAGGCTTCTGACTTATGTTTAGCTAAAACATGGTCTCTCTGGGGCACTGGCTCATTCCAGGAGTTTCTTTCTAGAACTCTTGGAATACCTTATTTTGGACATACCTGTTTAGAATGGCATTTTCTTTTCAGAGTTAGGTATAATGCTTAAGGGATAATTTAGTGCTGTGTTGATACAAGGTGTTGTATGGGTGAGTGAGTGATGTGGCAAGGAGGACTGTAGCTTCTTTCCTTTTAACATTGAACTTTGAAGCCTCGGATCCGAGCTGGCTGCATGTGACTTCAGGAGTTGTGGGCTGGCAAGCAACCAGGAACTTCCCTGAGGCACTGGGGTGGTATCCCCTGGACCTGGAGCCAGCAAGACTGACTGCTCAGGATGAAGGAGGAGGGTCAGCCCCCCTCCCCATCTCCTACCCCCCTCCTGCCTCCTCTTAAATGATGCTTCTTCATTTTATTCATTGTTTGTTTGGTGTAGTGATCCTTGGAAAATAATCCCACATTAGGCATTGACTTAAGTCTCAAAATTTTATCCTTTAAAATTTGAAGAGGACAAAAACAGTTTCAAGTATGTAAAGGTAGATTTGCTTTATTCAGAGACAACCTTATGTTTTTGTGTCTACTTTGAGTATTTTTATTGCTACAGTAGCCTACTTACAGCCTATTTTTTTACTTGTTGAGAAAGTGGTATTAAAAGAATGGTGAGGAACATGGAATTAGAGCCATAGTTACAGTGTCAGGCCTCCAGTGACAGGATTGCACTGTGAGGAGGATGCTCTTTGCCTCCTTCCTGTCCTTCTGAAGACCTGTTTTGTGCAGGACTGGGGCACTGTGACTCTCCCCCAAGCACTGGGGTTCGGGAAGTCCTGGTGGTGGCATAGAGGGGGCTCTTGGGACCATGGCTTTGGGGGAGACTCAGGTTATAGATCGGAGATGATGCCTAAAGACATGAATGACCTGCTGTCAAGACATTACCCAACTTAGCCAGGACACCAGCTTTGTTTTTATTCCTGATAATAGAAGCTTAAACCATGTAATTTTGTGCCTCAGCTATGTGTGAAGCTCTGGAAAACCCATAATCCTGCACTTCTGTTACTTCTTTATGTGAATTTGTAAAGCCCATAATTAGTCCAGTTTTTTGTCCTGCATGCTTTAAAAAATGCACTTCTACCAAGGCAGCTTAGCACAGTAACACTCCCTGCCCAGCACTCCGGCTACTCTTAGTAGCACAAACTTTTTATTTTCTGTGGCCAGTGACATACATAACTTGTTTCATGGGTCAACTGCCCTGTGTGTCTCTGAGCTGACTTAAATAGGTCTCCATGTGAAACCATCTGCTGAATGACCTTGATGGTGACCACAGTCAGGTCTATCTTCCTGGGCAGTTCTGCTGAACTCATTGACACTGTAGAGTCTGTTTCTAGTTGAAAGGAGGTGCACTTGACTGTCATCCCTTTGGATATTTGAGATGGTGGAAAATTGCCAGATGTGATGTGTGACATCTGGTTTTGATGTTTAAAAAAGTTGCTTTTAATGATTTTACATCCTGTGTAGTAAGAATGGCTTTGTTTAGATGATAGTCATTATTTAAGAGCCGTATGCTTTACTAACAAAACCATCAACAGTGTTTAATGTGACATTGGGGTATTAATTTTGAACTTGGACTTACTGGAACCACAGAGTACTGAGTTAGGTCACTGAAATGCCTGGGAAGCATAGTCCCCCTCTGACAGAAGGGGGAGATGTGAACTGAAGCTTGGGGACATGTGTGTGCACTCTGTTGGCCAGCCCGGTGGGTAGACATAGTTGAACTTGGAAATTCAGTGTTGGCAGTGACTTGATGCTGATAGGAAATGCATAGTATTATAAAGATGAGGTGAGATACTTCATTTCCTTGGTCTGATTTCTATAGATTCCAGCTTTGTGTTCACCTCAGTTTAGGTAATACTGAAGAAGTTAAGTGAGATGGAAGGAACTTGTTCAGGTGTGAGTAAGCGTTTCACTTTGATGTGTGGAAGAAGTTGGCCACTGATGTTGCACATGTGCCAAGCTGATTGTTTTTTAGTTACTGGAGTGAATTTCAGGGTCTTAGATTGTGAAGAGAAGGGAAGGACCAGTGGCTGTGTTTCAGATGATCTTCCTGAAACAGGCCAGACCAGGACCCAAGACCTGGATCATAAGGAGAAGTTCTGTGATTGAGACAAATGGCCCAAGTTTATTTTCTTTATAAGTTATGATCCTGTTTTGTTTTTCTTCCTCCTTTCCAAGTTTATGTAGATACAGACATAGAATGCACTTCCATTTTACCCCTAGAATTGATCTGTTTTCTGATTGCTTCCCTCTCATGTTTTCTCCTGTCCACAAAACCTATTTTTCCCTGTATAAGCAAATTGTATGTTTATAAGTGAAAATGTTAATACATTAAATGATTAACCTTAAAGCTGGTTGTATTGTGATTTCTATTTCTTTTTATTAAACTTATTTAAATAAAACCTAGCTTACCCATTTCTCCCACCATCCACCCCCACTTCTGGCAACCACCAATCCTTTTTTTTTTTTTTAATTATTTTATAGTAACACACTGTCGGTTTTTTCTGCGTCATGGGCAGTAAGAATGGCACTTACTAAGTGGGGCACCCAGGTGGTTCAGTTGGCTAAGTATCTGACTTCTGCTCAGGTCGTGATGTCACGGTTCAAGATTTTGAGCCCCACATTTGGCTCTGTACACACAGCTCAGAGCCTGGAGCCTGCTTCAGATTCTATGTCTCACTCTCAGCCCCTCCCTGCTCATGCTGTCTCTCAGAAATAAACATTAAAAAGAAATTAAAAATAAAAAAGAATGGTGCTTCCTGAGAATCCCCTGAGTGCTGGATACTGTATCATCGCATCAGAAAACAAAGGCTCACTAGATCCTTACAGTGACTCTATAAGGCACTGTTGTCTGGGTTCCACTGGGTGAAACGGGCTCAGAAATTACATATTTTTCTCAGGAGCACACAGGTGGTAAGTGAAAAGGTTTGTACCTGATATTAAGGCATGGTTTTTTCCCTGTGCCATGCCCTATAAAGGTGTAACTTCCTCAAGAACGTATGGATGGCATGTGTAGGGACACTTGTAAGAGGACTTAGAAAACCGACCACCCTGAACCAGAGCCACTTGGCAGTATCAATGCTGTAACTGCTCCAGTATCTTTGGTAGCATGACTTTGTGTTTTCTCTTGTTAAAAATTACTATTTTTTCTTTTTTCCCCCATCACCATCCCCAAATTAAATAATCTTTAGATCCTAAATTACCTTAGTTTCCTCTCGGCTAGTTTCTGGTTACCTCACCTATTGCAGACTTTTATTAAATGGTGATGTGTGGTTATGTGTTACACTTTAAGATGAAGAGGAGTATTTATACCAGAAGCCTTGAGTCTTTGGTTTCATTTCTTTAAAGAAAGAATCCTCCAGTATTTTGCTTGGATGTGAAGAAGGGTAGACACTCCACACACATACTGCAGCCCTTCCCCATTCCAGCTTGCCTTTGTCCTCTCCTGTCATGCTGACCCCTGCTGCCTCCAGCTGTATTAAAAAAACGGTTTTGAATAGGTTATAGATAACACACAGCTCCAAAATTGTTTTTAAAAACAGATTTAGTAATGGGTTATCCACCTGCCCATTTCCTACCCTTCATGTACCCTTCAGGCATATATACTCTAGTACACACATGTTCTTGGTTTTCTCCTCTCTTCACACACAGGTTGGTAGATCCTTTTACACTATTAAATTCTCGAGGCCTCCAAAGAACTTTTAAAGGTGAGTTATATTTATCAATATTTTCCACATGAAATAAAATTGAGACACTATTATATAGTGACATTTTATTTTATTTTATTTTTTATTTCCAGGAGAGAGAGAGAGAGAGACAGCGTGAACAGGGGAAGGTCAGAGAGAGAGGGAAACACAGACTCTGAAACAGGCTCCAGGCTCTGAGCTGGCAGTCAGCACAGAGCCCGACGCGGGGCTCGAACCCACGAACCGCGAGATCATGACCTAAGCGAAAGTCGGACGCTTAACCGACTAAGCCACCCAGGCGCCCCTATATAGTGACATTTTAAACAGAATTTATAAAATATATTTTCCAAAACAAAATCTGAGGCAAAGTATTTTCACATCTGAAGAAATTTCTTCAGTATCTGGTTTAACAGAAACCAGCTGGCCTCTCCTCTCTGCCAGGGGCACCTCCCTTCCAACCTCGCTGTGCCTACTGACATCCCAGGGAGCTTTTCTACCCCTTCCAGGTGAAAGCTGAGGAAGAGAGTGACACAGTGGGAGGCAGGCGTTTGGTAAGGGCTTTGCTCGGCTCTCTGGCTGTCCCTCTGCCTGGCCAGTGGTAAATCAAGTCAAAGGCACCTCCCCTGAGCCATCGTCATCCAGATGCTATTCCTTATGCAGGGTCATTCCCCCAGTGGGCAGTGAACCTTGGGCTCCTGAGCGGCCAACCAGGCAGGTCCCCGCCTGGTTCTTTCGGTGACTGTCAGAGGCCAAGTGAGCATGTCATGGGCACAGAGAGTGTGTGCCAAGTACAGTGGGAGGCTGAAGACTTGGGTCCAGGTGGGGAGGTGTCGCGGGCATGGTGCCTGTGGAACTGTTCATCCCAGTTTGTAGGAGCAACCTCATGCCAAGATGGGGGTGACAGGTACAAGGCAGGCTATGCTGCTCAGCAGATGTTCAGGAAGGACGGTGGGAAGGGCTCTGGGACCAGCGCTATGAGAACAGCACAGCCCCCAAGTCTTGGTATAATAATGACAGAACCAGCCCACAGGCGCTCAGCAGGAGCACAGATGTTCCTTCTCTTCCACTCCATTCCTTTCCTAGACCAGCGGTTCTGTGAGTGTGGTCCCAGACCACCAGCAGCCCCCTCCCACAGGAAATGCACACTCTGGGGGTGCCTGGGTGGCTCAGTCAGTTAAGCATCTGACTCTGGATTTTGGCTCAGGTCATGATCTCATGGTTCGTGAGTTCAAGCCCCGCACTAGAATCTGCACTGCCAACATGGGGCCTGTTTGGGATTTGGATTTGGTCTCACTCTCTCTGCCCACTCGTACTCATGCTCTCTCAAAATAAATAAACTTAAAAAAATAAAATAAATGCAGACTCTGGCTCAGCCCAGACCTGAATCAGCAGCTCAGCCCTCCAGTTGGTTCCACTGCAAGTTCAAGTCTTGAGAACCACTGGCCTAAAATAGACTTCTTCCTCCCACCCTCTCTCACCCTCTCCCACCCACTCTCCCCTTCCTTCTTTCTGTCCTTCCATCCTTAACTTCCCTCTGACAGGTCTGGCCGGTTTGGGAAAGGACACCAAGAAGGCGAGTCTGATGGGTCAGGAAAAAGACACCAAGATGGCGGATCGGACTCCATCTTATGACTGCCTCAGGACTTTCCCGACACCAGCTTCCGCTCCCAGTTTCCCGCCACTGGTTTCTCAGAAGACACGTCACCTTAGCAGAAACGAGACCCAACCCAGGAAAAGCGAGACCAAATAAGGAAACCTGTCCTCGTGGGTCTCGACCCCGAACTACAGTGCTATATATACCCCTCTCCCCAGTCTCGGGGTACGACTTCCCCGGCTTGCGTCTACCCCCAAGCCGCGGAACCTCGCCGAGAACCCTTTACAATAAAGGTGCGCTCAGTACTTTCCCCTTGGCTCCTTTGTCACATTTTCCAGCGTCTTTGGTTCACCACCCTCTGTTATTTCAATCTTAACACCCTCCATCTCTCCCACCCCACCCCCTTCTTCCTCTTTCTCTGCCCCCTGTCCCACTTTCCTGCTGGGGAGCAGCCACACTTCCTCCCTGCAGCAGCTGGTTCTGAGAATCACCACTGGGTGTCATAGCAGCCCCAGGAATGTCTCTGCAGTCAACCCCCTCCCAGGCTTGCCCCTGTCTTCCAGGGCTCCCACACTCAGCCCCGAAAAGAAGACATGCTTGGATCAGAAGGTGGGTCTGACTGCAGACACAGCCCCTGCACCCATGCTCCTGCTCCCAGCTCACTCTACTGGACTGAGGCCAGTGCTCCATGCTCCCCTGTCTTCTGTCTCCAGTGTTTCAGGGCTGAGGAGGCCTTAGACACCGTCCCTAGAGGAGAAGGGGCTTGCTGAATGCCAGTCACCCAAGACTGTCTGGGTAGAGGGTGTTTCCCTGTCCTTTCCTAACTCTTCAGGGTGAGCCACATGGGCATCGTGGAGGTGCATCTGGTAGTGTCTGTGTGACAAGGATGAGGGCAGCCCCCAGTACCATGAAGGCTGTCATGAACGTGTAAGGTTCATGCCCAAGCCTCACTCCTCCCCAGGAGCATCTCACATGCTGGCCCTCCCTCCACAGAGCTTCTGCAAACTCCAAGCTTTGAGTCCATCTGTGAGCCCTGGCCTGGGCCTCCCAGGCCCCTGAGGACCCTCCATACAGGTCTAGTCTACACAGTTAGGCCTCCCTTCCCGGCCTGTCCTGCCACACTGTAGGCCCTGTCTCGGCCCCTGTCCAGCCTTGTGGCTGCAGCTCCCTCCACATGAAAGGGCAGTGTGCCTCTTCCTGAATGCCCACCCCAGGTTTTGCCCACAGTCCCTGCCAGACCCACTCAAATCTTTCCCTCCAGAGTACTCAAGGCCAGAGTACACACTGGGGTCTGCTCAGTGCTAGGCACTGGGGCATGAGACTAGATAGACTAGGTTGTTGCCTTGTGGAGCCACCACCCCAACTTAGTGGGTGCTGCAGAGTGCAGTTGGGCTGGTTTCCAGACTATGGCGGAGCCATGAGTGGCCTTAGGCAGAGTGGCTATGGGGACAGAGAACTCGGAGAAGAGCTGGGAGGTGTTGGCAGCTGTGTGGTGGGAAGCCAAGCCTTGGGATACTTGGAGATGTGTTGTCAAGTGATCCTTGATAGGACTTGCTGAGGATCGGAGGATGGAGGGGTGATTCCTGACCAGGATCCTGGGCCTCATCCTGGGGGCCTCTGGGTGGGGCTGGGGCAGAGACTTTGGGAGTGCTGTGTGAAGGGCGAGATTTCTCCTGAATGTCCTGGTGGGAACATCTGGAGGGCAGGACTGAGGCCCAGGCACAAGGATGGTATTTAAGGCCCGGAGCTGGTAATCAGGGGCAGAGGCAGTCTCAGGACAGACCTGCCAGGATGTGAGGGAGCCACAGGGCAGGAGGGCATGGGGGGGGGGGGAGTTGGAGTGGAGAGAGCTTGGCTGGAGAGGGTGCAGTCAGCAAGAGAGTGAGTGGGGTGGGCCAGAGAGAGAAGGAGAGAGAATCCCAAGCAGCTTCCACTCTGTCAGCTCAGAGCCCCATGCAGGGTGAGATCATGACCTGAACTGAAATCCAGAATTGGACGCTCAACTGCCTGAGCCATCCAGGTGCCCGGTCTCCTACACCTCTTGATGTGTTCTTTTTGAGGAGGGAGCATAAGACAAGCTGACAGGATGCAAACACCCCACCTTCTCCCTAACCAGGTGGGATAGGTGTGATGGTCCTCAGGCACTCCTGGCTGCCCAAGAACAAAGGAAAGGGGAAAACAAATGGTTAACTGAAATCATAGTCCTCCAGGACCTAAGTGTCCATCACCCCTCCATAGTGATGTGGGGAAGCCAAGGCAGAAGAGAATGGCAGATAGAACTAAATTTCCTTATAACCTGCAACCCATTGACAAATACTTGAGGCTGGCAAAGTAAAACATTTCTCAGGAGCTCCCTACTGTCTTAATGCTAATGCTTTGCTAGAGGGAAAACAACACTGGCTTGACAACAGCGAGGCCTCCAGTATCCGGTGAATCTTCTTTAGCATATGAAAAGCTCACTGGGACCTTCCCCTGGACTTTACCTCCCCAGTCTCTCCTCTTGGTCACGTGGCAACTCTTCTCCCCCCCACCCCCCACGGGTCCTGTCCCCAAGCTTCAATAATATCACCTGTTTGCACCAAAAATGTCTTCAAGAATTCTTTCTTGGTCGTTGGCTCTGGACCCCACGAACCCCTCTGTCACTTCCAAAAACCTCATCACTTTTGTCCTTTGGAGAGCAGTTCATCTAGTCTTCAAATCCTCTGGAGAGGGAAATGATTTGTCTGCAGCTGTAGATTAGATGTGTGCACAGGAGGGGCGAGCCCAGGACCACCCCCCTCTCCCACCCTCCCCTCGGGGCACTGCCATCTCAGATGCCCTCTCTAGCTGCTTTCAAAATTCTTCTTGTCCTTAAGTTTTCAGAAATTTAATTATGATGTGCTCTTGGCATGAATTTATTTGGGTTTATTTTGTTCGGGATTTTCTCAGTTTCTTAAATCTGTGACTTTGTCTTTTGCCAAATTTGGGAAGTTTTTAGTCATTATTGATTTGAATATTCTTTCAAACGCACTCTTTTCTCCTCTCTCTGAGACTGTGATGATATGAATGTTAACTCTTGTTTTCCCCCAGAGGTTCCTGAGGCTGTACTCGTTTATTTTCCTTCTTTATTCTTTATCTTGTGAATTCTGTTAGTCTCTCTTCAGGTTCTCTGATTTTATCTTCTGTCATCTTCACACTACTTTGAGCCCAGCCATTGTTCCTTAGTTCCCTGATTGGGTTTTTCAATCTTATTGTTTCCATTTGTTTTTAAAAATACTTTTATTTATTTACTGAGATTTTTCTATTTTTTCACTTGTTTGTAATTTGTTGTTGTTGAAGCATTTTTATGATTGCTGATTTTGTGCCCAAGTCTTAATTTATACAGGTGACTGAATGACAACACGAAGAGGTCGATGCCATTGCAAGAAGTTTAACGTCACTAACAGTTTCCCTAAAAATATGAGGCATGCCATGTAAGGCCACAGAGGTGGGGAAGTACGTGTGTTTTTCAGGGGGCAGGGAGTAACAAAAGGAAGGCATAGCCATAGAATTTTGGGGGGCCTCTGAAAAAAAGGCAGGGGAGGACAGGGTAAACTGCTTAGGATTGGCTAATTTGAAGAATTCCAGCCCTTTGGGGGAAGAGAGGCTGTCCCTAGTTGTCTGGTACCTGACTCTCAGTTGACTCAGGGTAGGAGAAGTATTGGCTTGGTGTGGCAGTTCCATACCTGGTTGGTTTGCATATGAAAGGTAAGTTTGCTGATGAGTTGTTTATTATTTTTAGGAATTAGATAACCCTGGGAGTGCAGTCTCTTTCTGCCCAGCTAGGTCAAAACATCATAAAATATGAAAAACATAATTCATACATGGTTCACAATCCTTGTCAGAGAATTTCAACATCTGATTCATCTTGGTGTTGGTGTCGAGTGATTTTTCTCATTCAGGTTCTGATTTTCTTGGCTCTTAGAATGATGGGTGTTATAGATTGTATCCTGAACGCTTTTTCTTATGTTGAGAGACTTTGGGTTCTATTAAATCTTCGAGTTATGTCTAGTGCATGGGTCTGGGCCCACTTTTTGTTAGTTGTGGTTTTAATGGCAGTTGAAGTTTCAGAAGCTTGGAAGTGCTTTTTTGTTCTGATTTATCTGGTGTTGTTGAGGCTCCTTCTGGCCCATGGTGGTGCCTTGTCTGGGAGCAGAGGGGGTTTGTCCAGGTTGAGGGAGTGGGAAGAGGAGCCTCAAGTTCCTGGGGACAGAGAAGGCTCTCTTGCTATGTGGGTTTTTTTTTGGTGGGATCCAACTGTGTGCAGGGTTGGAAAGCACCTCCTGAGTTGTGCACTTACTTGTGTGTGGATGCCCCCAGCTACCTTGATGTCTTTGGGTCAGAAAGTAGAATCTCCCATCTGCAGAGGGAGGTGAAGAAGCTTTCAGGGCTGGGGCACTAACTGGCAGAATCCCTCTTGTTCCTGCCACCCAGCTGCCTTCATGCCTCTGAGCAAGTGGGTGGGGTGAGGAGAGGAATCTCAAGCCCAGGTGTACAGAAGATTTTTGGGCCCCTGCTTATAGTAGTGGCTCCCCCTAGTGGTCTCAGTGTCTCCCTGTCAAGGAGGGAGTCTGGCTCAAGGGCACAAAGAAGTTTCTCTGTCTAGGTCATTTGTTGTAGTGGAAGCCTTCTTGCCTGTAAGTCCCTGTCCCTCATCCTTGCCCCTCGGCCATCTGGAGCAGAGGGCAATCTCAGGCTCCCAGACATGAGGAGACTTCCTGTACTGGGATACTTGTTGTAACTGGGCCCATCTTGCTGGTACCTCCAAGATACCCAGGTATCTCAGTTGGGGTTGGAGAGTCTCAGGCCTAGTGAGGAAGGAGGATACCTCCTCAGCCACTTACTGTCAGTGGGGCTCCTGATTGATCCCCTTGCGAGTGGTGCTGGGCTTGCTCAGTAGTGTTGGAGGACTCCTGTTCCAACTAGAAGAAGCATGAGCCTACTTGGGCCACCTTGTCATACTAAGTTAGGGATTGGGGGTTGGGAAGAGGGACAGAAGATGCCCTATTTTGTGCCATGCCTCCAGTCCTAGTTTGGGGACTAATCCAGTTTTCCTTCATCTTTTCACCTTTGAGAATTCTTCCTGGTTGCTTTTTGTTATTTCTAGGATTTGCAGTTGTATCCAGTGGGGAGGAAGCAGAGAGAAATGGCTCTGGGTGGTCTTATCCAGGCTGGCACTTCTCTTGCCTTTTTGTTAAAAATTTTTTTAGTATATTTGACATAAGACATTACATTAGTTTTATATGTACAACATAGTGATTCTCTATATGTTATGCCATGCTCACCACAAGCATAGCTACCAGCTGTTACCATACGATACTATCACAGTAACATTCACTGTATTCCCTATGCTTTACCTTTATTCTCATGATTTATTCATTCTGTAATTGGAGGCCTCTATCTCCTACTCCCTTTACTCATTCTGCCCATCCCCCACTCCCTGCCCCTCTGGCAACCATCAGTTTGTTCTTTATTTATGGGTTTGATTCTGCTTTCTGTTATTTTGTTTTGTTTTTTTAGATTCCACATATAAGTGAAATCATATAGTTTGTGTCTCTCTCAGTGTGACTTCTTTCAGTTAGGTTAGTACCCTCTAGGTCTATCCATGTGAATGACAAGATCTCATTCTTTTTTATGGTTGAGTAATATTCCACTGTGTATGTATATACCACATTTTCCCTATCCATTCATCTATTGGTGGACACTTTGGTTGCCTCCATATCTTGGCTATTTAAAATTTTTTTAATTAAAAAATGTTTATTTTTGAGAGAGGGAGAGACAGAGACAGAGCATGAGTGGGGGAGTAGCAGAGAGAGAGAGAGGGAGACACAGAATCCAAAATAGGTTTCAGGCTCTAAACTGTCAGCAGAGAGCCTGATGCAGGACTTGAACCCACAAACCAGTAGATCACAACCTGAGCCAAAGTCAGATGCTTAACCGACTAAGCCACCCAGATGCCCCTAAAATTTTTTTTTATTTGAGCATAGTTGACACACAATGTTACCTTAGTTTCACATGCACAACACAGTGATTTCATGACTCTTTAGACTATGCTACACCTGTCCCAGTGTAGTGAGCATTTGTCACCATGTAGTGTTATTACAATATCATTGACTGTATTCTCTGTGCTGGCCCTTTCATCCCCATCACTATTCATTCTGTAGATGGAAACCCTACACATGTCCCACTCCCCTTCACTCATTTTCTTGCTTCTTAAAAAAATGTATATTTTTATCCTTTGCTCTTTCTGTTGTATAGATAAAAAAAAGCTAACCTTCTTTCCTTCTCTCACTTGGAGATTATACATTTTTTTGAGTCTTTTTAAAATGTTTTATTTATTTTTGAGGGGCGCCTGGGTGGCTTAGTCGGTTGAATGTCCGACTTTCGCTTAGGTCATGATCTCGCGGTTCGTGGGTTTGAGCCCCGCGTCAGGCTCTGTGCTGACTGCCAGCTCAGAGCCTGGAGCCAATTTCAGAGTCTGTGTCTCCCTCTCTCTCTGACACACCCCTACACACGCTGTCTCTCTCTCTGTCCTAGAAATAAATAAAAAATATTTTAAAAAATGTTTTATTATTTTTGAGAGAGTGTAAGCTGTGGAGGGGCAGAAAGGGGGCACAGAGAATCCAAAGTGGGCTCTGCACTGACAGCAGCGAGTCCAATGTGGGGTGAACTGCGAGGTCATGACCTGAGCTGAAGTCACTCAGACTGAGCCCAGGTACATCAGAGATTAAACATCCTAGTGCTTACTCTTCAGTCTGCATACCAGACTTAATAAAGTCAAAATTTCCCAATTGACATGGGATTCTTAGAATGTTTACCTCCCATCCATTCTCATCTGTTATTGTCCTGTACTTTATAGCTCCTTCTTTTTATATTCTCCAATTTATCATAATTATTTTATAATAAACAATTATATTTGCCTCATTTGCTACTTCTTTGTACCTCTTTCTCTTCTCTTTTACTGTATGTAATCTCTTTCTGTTAGGAGTCATTTCCAATGGGCATGCAAGTGATAAGCCATCTCAGTCCATGCTTGCAAATATCTTAGTTCTCTTATCACTCAGGAATTATGGTTTAAACTCAGTGTAGAATGCTAGAGTGATAGTGGGTTTGTTTGTTTGTTTGGTTGGTTGGTTTTTGTTCAACATTTAGGGCAGTCCACAATTGACTCTTATCCAATTTTTGCTTTGAGTTTTGCTGTGAACATAATTTCTGTTCATTTTATTGGTAATCTTTCTTTTCTTTCTACTTTTACAGTTTTGTCTTTGTAGTTTATCAGTTTTGCTACAATATGTTTAATTTAGACATTTTAAAATCTTACTTAAAACTTGTGATTTATGAATCTAAAGATTCTTTTTTTTATTTTTGAGAAAATTTTCAGCCATCTTTTCAAAAATTGTGTCTTCTCCATTCTACCTTTGCTCTCCTTGTAGAATTTCCGTTAAGTAATGCTGGACCTTCACCTGTTCTATCCCATATTTCAACCTCTTTTTTATATTTGTCATCTTTTGATATTCATTCTTTTTTTCTAAAATTAAATAATCAATCTTTAAATTTATATCCAAGTTAGTTAGCATATAGTGCAACAATGATTTTAGGAGTAGCCTTAATGCCCCTTACCCATTTAACCCATCCCCCCTCCCACTACCCCTCCAGCAACCCTCTGTTTGTTCTGTATATTTAAGAGCCTCCTTGGGGCGCCTCGGTGGCTTAGTTGGTTGAGCGTCCGACTTTCGCTTAGGTCATGATCTCGCGGTTCGTGAGTTCGAGCCCCGCGTCGGGCTCTGTGCTGATGGCCAGCTCAGAGCCTGGAGCCTGTTTCAGTCTGCGACTCCCTCTCTCTCTGATCCTCCCCTGCTCACGCTGTCTCTCTCTCTCTCTCCCCTAGAAATAAATAAAACATTAAAAAAAAAAAGAGCTTCCTATGTTTTGTCCCGTTTCATTTTTATGTTATTTTTGCTTCCCTTCCCTTATGTTCATGTTTTGTATCTTAAGTTCCTCATATGAGTGAAGTCACATGATATTTGTCTTTCTCTGACTAATTTTGCTTAGCATAATACCCTTTAGTTCCATCCACATAGTCGTAAATGGCAAAATTTAATTCGTTTTGATTGCTGAGTAATACTCCATGGTATATATATATAAAACATATCTTTATCCATTTATCCATCACTGGACATTTGGGCTCTTTCCATACTTCGGTTATTGTTGATAGCACTGCTATAAACAATGGGGTGCGTCTGTTTCTTCGAAAAAGCACACCTTTATCCCTTGGATAAATACCAGGTAGTGCAATTGCTGGGTCATAGAGAATTCTATTTCTAATTTTTTGAGGAACCTCCATGTTGTTTTCCACAGTGGCTGCACCAGTTTGCATTCCCACCAGCAGTGCAAAAGAGTTCCTCTTTCTCCGCAACCTTGCCAATATTTGTTGTTTCCTGAGTTGTTAATATTAGCTATTCTGACAGGTGTGAGGTGGTAGCTCATTGTGGTTTCGATTTGTATTTCCCTGATGATGAGTGATGTTGAGCATTTTTTCATGTGTCTGTTAGCAATCTGGGTGTCTTCTTTGGGAAAATGTCTATTCATGTCCTGCCCATTTCTTCACTGGATTATATATTTTGGGGGTGTTGAGTTTGATAAGTTCTTGGATTTTGGATGCTAACCCTTTATGAGATATGTCATTTGCAAATATCTTCTTCCATTCTATCAGTTGCCTTTTAGTTTTGCTGATTGTTTCCTTAGCTGTGCAGAAGCTTTTCATTTTGATGAGGTCCCAATATTTCAACTTTGTTTTTGTTTCCCTTGCCTCTGGAGACGTGTTGAGTAAGAAGTTTCTGTGGCCAAGGTCAAAGAGGTTCTTGCCTGTTTTCTCTTCTAGGATTTTTATGGCTTCCTGTTGTACATTTAGGTATTTCATTCATTTTGAGTTTATTTTTGTGTATGGTGTAAGAAAGTGGTCTAGGTTCATTTTTCTGTATGTTGCTGTCCAATTCTCCCAGCACCTATTGCTGAAGAGACTGTTTTTTTTTTAATACTTTATTGTCAAGTTGGTTTCCGTGTAACACCCAGGGCTCATCCCCACAAGTGCCCTCCTCCATGCCCATCACCCCCATTTCCCTCCCCCCATACCCATCAGTCCTGTTTGTTCTCAGCATTCAAGAGTCTTGAAGAGACTGTTTTTATTCCATTGGATATTCTTTCCTGCTTTGTCAAAGATGAGTTAGCCATACATTTGTGGGTCCATTTCTGGGTTCTCTATTCTGTTTCACTGATCTGAGCATTTATTTTTGTGCCAGTACCATAGTGTCTTGATGATTATAGCTTTGTAATATATCTTGAAGTCTGAGATTGTGATGCCTCCAGGTTTGGTTTTCTTTTTCAGGATTGCTTTGTCTCTTTGGGGTCTTTTCTGGTTCCATACTGATTTTAAGATTGTTCTAGCTCTGTCAAGAAGGCTGCTATTATTTTGATAGGGATTGCATTGAATATGTAGATTGCCATGGGTAGTATTGACATTTTAACAGTATTTGTTCTACCTACCCAGGAGCATGGAATATTTTTCCTTTTTTTGTGTGTCTTCTTCAATTTCTTTCATAAACTTTCTATAGTTTTCAGTGTATAGATATTTCACCTCCTTTTTTTTTTTCAAATAGTTTATTGTCAAATTAGTTTCCACATAACACCCAGTGCTCATCCGCAAAAGTGTCCTCCTCCATGCCCACCCCCTCTCCCACCCACATCCATCAGTCCTCAGTTTTTGTCAGCATTCAAGAGTCTCTCATGGTTTGCCTCTCTCCCTTTCCCCCACCATTTCCCCCCTTCTTCTCCCCCTTGTTCCTCCGTTAAGTTCCTCCTAATCCTCCTATATGTGCACACATGTGATATTTGTCCTTCTCTGCCTGACTTATTTCGCTCAGCATGACACCCTAAAGGTCCATCCATGTTCCTACACATGGCCAGATTTCATTGTTTCTCATTGCCATGTAGTATTCCATGGTATAGATAAACCACATCTTCTTGATCGTCCATCGTCCATTGATGGACACTTAGGCTCTTTCCATATTTTAGCTATTGTGGAGAGTGCTGCTATGAACAGGATTCTTGGCTGCATATTTTTACTGTTCATCACATTGAAGATCTCCTGCCATTCCTTTCTGGCCTTTCAAGTTTCAGTAGATAGGTCTGTCACCACTCTGATAGGTTTTCCTCTGTATGTGAGGGCCCTTTTCTCCCTAGCTGCTTTCAAAATTCTCTCTTTGTCCTTGTATTTTGCCATTTTTACTATGATATGCCATGCAGAAGATCGATTCAAGTTACGTCTGAGGGTAGTCCTCTGACTTTTGTATTTCAACTTTTACTTCCTTCCCTAGGTCGGGGAAGTTCTCTGCTATAATTTGTTCCAGGACTCCTTCAGCACCTTTCCTTCTCTCTTCCTCTTCTGGGATTTCTATGATATGGAGATTGTTGCGTTTGACCGTATCGCTGAGCTCTCGAATTCTTCTTTTCTGTTCCTGGATCAGTTTGTCTCTTTTTTTGTCAGCTTCTTGTTTTTCTATAATGGTGTCTTCTAAATCACTTATTCTCCTTTCTGCCTCTTCAATCCGTGCATTGGAGGCCTCTAATTTATTATGTATCTCATTTATCGCATTTTTTAATTCTTCATGCCTATTTTTATTTTCCATTCTGTCTGTAGCCATAGTTTCTTTGATGTCCCCTATGTTTTTTTCAAGCCCAGCTATTAATTTTACCATTATTATTCTAAAATCTTGTTCAGTTATGCTGCTGATATCTGTTTTGAGCAGTTCATTAGCTGTCATTTCTTCTTGGAGTTTCTTTGGAGGAGAGCTCTTTCGTTTCTTCATTTTAGTTAGCTTTCTGGCTCTTGTTGGTTTTAAAGACCTGTTAATGCTCTCTGTATCTATGAGCGCTGCTATATCCAAGAAGACTCTTAGACTGTCCAGAGCCTATCCTTTCAGAGAGTTGTTTTTGAATGGTATCTCTTGGTCTCTCTTGTTGGGACCTTGGTTATTTTATTTTCCTATTCGTAGTGATATTTGGAACTCTCAACCTTGTTTACTCTTGCTTGTTTCTTGAGTAGCCCTGGAAAAGAAAACAGACAGACAAACACACAGGGAGCAGGAGCACACAAACGCACAGGCTAATTCAACTAACATGCAAAGCGAGTGGGAAAACGAAAAAGTTAAGAGAAGAGACGGAGGGAGGGTGAATAGTAGGGAGTATAAAATACATAAAAGGGTCAAAAAGGAGAAAAGAAAAGGAAAAAAGAAGAAAACCGATGGAGAAAGAACGGTTTTAAGCATATAACCGGATTTCCCAGCTAGAGTTAAATAGCCGTGTGTATGCAGTGCTGGTTGAAGAGCATAGAGAAAGAGGGGGAAGACAGGGCGGGGATGAGGCAAAATTGGAAATAGAATGAAGAGGCAGAAGGGATAAGAAGCTTTTTTCAAAGAGGTAAAGGGTAGAATATGCTTGGATAGGTGAGAGAAGGATGCTGGTATTATCCAGAGAAACTATATAGTCTAATTACTCCTGATAGAAAGAGATGAAGATGTCGGTAGGTATAGAATTTACATTTATAGAATGGACTCGTTGTGATTGTTTAAGCAAGCTGGCGACCAGAGTTAATCAGGTCAGTGTTCTGGGGAAAAAAGAGAGAAAAGAGAAAGAAGAAGAAAAAGGAAGAAAAAGAAAGGGGGGGAGGAGGGCAGCTCTCAAGCAGGGATGGGCATGGGTGATCCAATGCCTCAGGCGGGAGCTCTGCCTTGGCGGTTGTGGGGAGGAGAGTGATGGTGCTCCAGTCCCTTCTTGAACCAAGCGCTGCACCTCGCTTTTTTGGGCGTGTAAACTCCCCATACTGGGGGCGCAGCCAAAGTTGGTTGCACTCTTCAACCCAGGCCAGTCCCAATCTCCAAATCCCAGTCCGCGCGCCCCGCTGAAATTGCCTTAGACACAACTTCCCAGGCTATCCCCTCGGGGCAATTCCAGGCCTCCCGCCTCGCTCTGGCGGTGAAGTCAGAATCGCTGCTTCCTTCTCTGGGTCCGGCTGGCGAGCATGGGCAGGGGCTTGCCTGCCGGGTGCGCTGAGCCCGCTGGAGTGAGGAAAACCAGGTCCCTATATGGCTCGTCACCCGAAACATGAACTCACAGGCAAATTTCCCCAGTTTTTAGCTTTTTGCCTTCCCTCTAGAGTTCTAGCCAGCCAGGAGCGCGGATGCCTGGTGTCCGCGCACGTGGCTCTTCCTGGGGCCCAAGCCGCCCGGGAGGACAATGGCGGCAGGCGCGCTGCTACTCTGAAGTCCAGCCCGCCAGGAGCAAGCACGAAGAAGCAGTCTGTGTTCTCAGCCTCCCCCCCCCCGCCCCCCCCCGGGACCAGTTGACGCAAGGGGACCTGGCTTGCAGGTATTTGGCAAGTACAGGCTTTCTATGCCCCGAGCGTAGGTTTTTCTGTTTCGGACTCTCTCTTTTTCCCCTCTCACTCCCCGTAGAGGGTAGAGGGGGATCACTTCTGACCCTGGAGTCTCCGATCCCGGCCCGATTTTATCTTCCCCAGTCCGCACTCACGTTAGAAGGCTTTCTCAGTGGATTCTGCGTCCTTTTTCTCCCAATCTCTCAGGTTTTGTAAGGTTTCCAATGGCTTCAGGTCTTTTCCGTGTGATGTATGGGCGCGAGTGCAAGTACGGAGCTCCTTACCTCTCTGCCATCTTGCCCCCTCCACCTTCACCTCCTTGATTAGGTTTTTTCCTAGATATTTTATGGTTTTTGATGCAATTGTAAATGGAATCTACTCCTTGATTTCTGTTTCTATTGCTTCATTGTTTGTGTATAGGAGTGCAACCAATTTCGGCACATTGATTTTATATCCTGTGACTTTGCTAAATTCATGGATCAGTTCTAGAAGTTTTTTTGGTGGAATCTTTTGGTTTTCCATAAAGAGTATCATGTTGTCTGTGAAGAGTGAAAGTTTGACTTCCTCCTGGCTGATTTGGATGACCTTTATTCCTTTGTGTTGTCTGATTGCTGTGGCTAAGACTTCCAATATTACACTGAATAACAGTGGCGAGAGTGGACATCCCTGTCATGTTCCTAAGCTTGGGGGGAAATCTCTCAGTTTTTCCCCCATTGAGGATGATATTAGCAGTGGGTCTTTCATATATGTCTTTTATGATCTTGAGGTATGATCCTTCTATCCCTACTTTCTTCAGGGTTTTTTTAATCAAGAAAGGATGCTGTATTTTATCAAATGCTTTCTCTGCATCCATTGTGACGATCATGTGGTTCCTGTCATTTCTTTTATTGATGTAAACTATCACATTGATTGTTTTGCAGATATTGAATCAGCTCTGCATCCTAGGTATAAATCCCACTTGGTCGTGGTGAATAATTTTTTTAATGTATTGTTGGATCCAGTTGGCTAGTATTTTGTAGAGGATTTTTGCATCCATGTTTACCATGGAAATTGATCTGTAGTTCTCTTTTTTAGTGGGGTCTTTGTCTGGTTTTGAAATCAAGGTAATGCTGGCTTCATAGAATGAGTTTGGAAGTTTTCCTTCCATTTCTATTTTTTTCTCCTTCAAAATATTTTATGAAGCCTTTGCGCAATAAAAACAAGCAACATTAAAATAATAAAGACAGTGGTAGAATGGGAGAAAATATTTTCAATTGTTTTGCCAGGTTAATGTTTATTGCACAAGATATAATGAGTATGCCCAAATGTAAAAGAACATCGTTAAATTGATGATGGATAAATAGACACAACAGTGTCTGTTGAGTGTTGGCTATATCCTAGATACTGGGGTTAGCATTTTAAGAACATAATTTCATTTGATTCTAAACAGCACTGCAGGAACAGGTACTATTATTATCCCTGTTAGACATATAAAGAAGGTTAAGCTTCGAGAAGGTAATTTGTTCAAATGACATACAAGAAAGAAACTGGTTAATCAGCTTTCTGAAAACTGTTGAACCTCACAGCAAAGAAGCAAGAATTAGGCACTTGTTTGTAGCCATGCAGCTAGCAAAAATAGAGAGGACACTAATCGGGCTGCAGACAAAGCTGTGGGTGGACAGACGCGCTCCACCATTGTGCACAGCAGCATCCTGGGCAGCATCCTGGGCTGGCCGGCTCTCCCAGGAAGATGGAAGCTCATAGGCGATTCCCCAGCACTCCTGCTCCACAGCATTTGTGTGTGTGTATGTGTGTTTGTGTGTGTTTTACAAATAGTTTATCATCAAGTTGGTTTCCATATAACTCCCAGTGCTCATCCCCACAAGTGCCCTCCTCCATGCCCATCTCTCCCCTCCCCCCCCACACCCATCAGTCCTCAGTTTGTTCTCAGCATTAAAGAGTCCCTCATGGTTTGCCTCTCTCCCTTTCCCCCACCATTTCTCCCCTTCTTCTCCCCCATGGTCCTCCATTAAGTTCCTCCTAATCCTCCACAAAAACAGACACAGTATGGTATTGGCACAAAAACAGACACATTGACCAATGGAACAGAATTGAGAACTCAGAAGTGGACCCAAAAGTGTACAGCCAACTAATCTTTGACAAAGCAGGAAAGAGTATCCAATGGAAAAAAGACAGCCTCCATTTCTATTTTTTGGAACAGCTTCAAAAGAATAGGTGTTAAGTCTTTAAATGTCTGGTAGAATTCCCCTGGAAAGTCATCCAGTCCTGGACTCTAGTTTTTTGGGAGACTTTTGATTACTAACTCGATATCTTTACTGGTTATGGGTCTGTTCAAATTTTCAATTTCTTCCTGTTTCAGTTTTGGAAGTTTATATGTTTCTATGTTGTCCATTTCTTCCAGATTGCCCATTTTATTGACGTATACTTGATCATAATACTCTCTTATTGTTGTTTGTATTTTTGCTGTGTTGGTTGTGATCTCTCCTCTTTCTCTCCATCCTCCATCAACCCAGTGGGCTATAATGCTCAAATTTTCAGAGGACAATCTTTCTAGGAATTTTAACACAAAATGTACAAAATGTATTATTTTACTAACTCTATTGTTGTCATAAACTGGCAACTTCCCTAACATCTAGGAAAACTAGATGTTGAAAATTAGGACTCATCTGTCCAGTATGTACACTATATACACACCTAAGTAATACAAAATGCAGGAACATAAGGGACAATGGTGAATCTTGCCTCATTATGAACACACTGGCAGCGCTCTTGGGACTTCCTTCTCCTCTCTCCTCCTCTGAACCAGTGCACAAACACAATGCCTACTGTTCAAAGAGGTGGTTTGGCTATTCCCCCCAAATTAAACAGTATTTCATATGAATTTCAACAAAAAGATATTTACAGAATGACTTTTTACTACCTCTATTTTTAACATATCAGATACTTAAGAACATCTAAAAAGGCTAGAGATTTCAAAAAAGTAGTTAGCATTGTCAATTATGTATACAGTAGTTGAGGAATAAATGCATACACTTAAAAATGGTTATAATACGAAAATGTCTTCTAAATATGACCAGTGTGGCACAGAACTTTCTTTCTCAAGGTCTTCTACTTCATGTCCTCTTACCCACCGAACAAACGTGGACATGTGCCACTCCTGATACTGCTTCCAGAGGTGGTCTAACAATTCCATTTCAAAAGTCATTTCCAAAAGACATTTCTTTTCTATGATTAAAAAAGAACCAAACAGACATTTACAAGATGGGTGATTTTCTAATGTTATTTTATCAGATGTTGGCAACTTCTTTACATCTAGAAAACCCAGAGGTAGCAAAAGTTTTCTTTTGAAAGGTTGGGGGTGGGGGAGTGAGTTCATATTATATACACAGGCCTCCTATAAACGGTCAGTAAATCTTCCCAAAGGGTGGTCTTCCTATTGGTCAAATGTGGTGTGTAATTCTCCCATTTCTATCTTCCAACATCAACATCAGGTAGAACGTAGATCACTGCCTTTTGGCCTGTTAACCAACCCACCTGTCATGGACTGAGCTGGTAGGGCCTCTGTCCATTGTCCGGAGCTGCAATTCCATCCAACTGGGATGGAGCGTCATCTCATGACCCGCATTTCTGGAGCTCTGAGGCCCAGGGGTGTCGAACTCGGGTCAATGTAGGCCTGCCTTGTTGGGCCTTCCCATGACATGTGAGTGGCCTCTGTTCTTCTCGCCCCAGCACACCCCATGTCCAAAGGCACTGTGTCTCTCTAGCTGGGTAGGTGCTTGGCATAAGCCCTGCAAAGTTGGGCCAGGAGCCTGGACAGCCTGTGAGGTCTGGGCTCCATGAGGCCGCCACCATCAGTGCCGAGGTGGGGGTGAGGGTGGGAAAAGTAGACAGCCGTGGCCAGGGTCTTGGGTCTCTGCAGGTCAGAACCTGCGACCTGTCCCTGGGCCCCCCCCAAGTTTATCTGCTGGCCTGAGGCCAGAGGGCCTGGAGGGTCCCAGGATAGATGCCCATGCTGATGACTGCAGGCCCCCCAGTGACCTCAGTGAGGCCTCAGGGTGGAAATGGAATGTCAAAGTCAAGAGGCAAGGTCAGGAAGGTCACTGGAAGCCAACAGAAAGAGTTTGGACTTTATCTTGGGGCAATGAGGAGCCACTGAAGAGTGTGAGGGAGAGAAGAGGTTGACTGTAGGGAAGATCAAGAAGCTGTTGGATCTGGGGTGAGGCACCAGCTAGGAGGCTGCTATAGTAATCCCAGCCAGAAATGGTGAGTGTGTGGGTGGAGGGTGAGAGGGACGCAGCTGTCCCAGGAGCCTGCAGGTCTGTGTCTGATCTTCGTGCCCAAGGGTGCTCATGGAGTGAATATCTTCTTCCGCTCATTCATCAAGTGCCTCCATAGAGCAGGCCTATCTGGTAGATCAGTTTCCCTGTCTTTTCTGCAGTTTCCTTCCCACTTTCCCCACCATGGGGAGATGGGCAATGGGCCTCTCTTCATTAACCTACACCAAGGACCCTGTCTCAACTTTCCCCCAGGAAGTGGTTAAGGTGGGGATTTCAAATGCTTTCCTCAAGACACAGAACAAGACCTTGTACTGAGCAAGGCTGAGCTGTGTCTGCAGACACAGAACTTCCAAGCTGAGTTGGGGATGACCACATCAGGCACAGCTGCTGGCTGCTGGCTCCCTGCTCCTCTGTAAGGCTGTCTCTGCCTCTACCTGTCCCATCTCCTGGCTTCCCAGGCTCAGCACTCTCATTTGTGGGAGACATGCCTATTTTTCTTACCTGAGCATCTGAAATTATGGCCTCTCAAAGTAGGCAAGACACAACATGGTGGATGCGCTCGTTGGCCGTGCACTGAGGGACCATCATCCCTGGTGCTGGCGGTGAGCCCTTCTGCCGGCCCATAAAGGGGGTTGAGAGACATTCTAGGGATATGAAATTGTCTACAGTGAAAACAGATAAATTAACTGATGTTTATGTTTATGTTCGTTTAAGCTCCAAAGATGACTTGTGTAAAAAGCGGCCACCTAATTTGTGGAAGAGGAAGAATCGAGATTAATTGAAACAGTAAATCAACATTGTGGGTGTGCAGGAGAATACATTTCCAGCACATTTTTCACCAGCTCACCAAAGCAGCACCATTTAGCATCCTGATTTACAAGCAGGAACGGGAATGACTGGGACATCAGACTGCTTCGATGTGCCACCAAATCAGAGGATTCCTCTGAGAAAGTCATTCTTTGGCATTTGAGTGTAGAGTCAGGCCATCTGTGGTAGATGAGGGCCTGCTTTCCCCAGTTCTGATGGTCTGAAGCTGCAGGGGGCTGTGCTCTGGCCAGTTGGACATGCAGGCCAGTAGTAAACGCAGGGTTTCCCAAAACATTTCACTGAGATGAATCCCTGATGATAGATGGGTGTTTACATCTGCCCTCTTTCCTGTGCCGGCATTCTCTGCTGTGTTTTCCCCATAAGAACTTAAGACAACCTAACAGGCTTGATCTGTGTTTTTACTGCTTGTCCCATCTCACTAGAGTGTAAGCCCCATGAGGGCCAGGGGTTTGTCTGTTCCATGCCCTGCCCTGTCATCCACCTTGGCACATCATAGGTGCTGCCTGAGCTTCTGCAGACTGACAGAGCCCAGCCCCTGCTGTGAAGACCTGCCCCAAGCACACTCTGCTCTCACTGCAGAGCCTGCTTGCCTGGGTCAGGACACGTTTCATGATGTCACTCCACAGGCATTAAGGAATATGCCGTGCTGGGGACATTCATGAAGAGAAGCCAGAGAAGAGAAGGCATGGTTTCCCTTATCCTCCTATCTTGCCAGGGGGCAGGTGCTGAGACCAGGAGGCTGATTTTTTCCAGTGGAGGGATCCTTGCCCTGCTGATATCTCTCTTCAGGGCGAGTGTGAGGGCAGCCTTCCCAGTGGGCGTAAGCAGACATGTTTGATGTTGAGTGGTCTGAGTTTGTGGTGCCAGCTGTTTTTAGGCACTGCTCTGCACCTGGAGACTGGTCTGGTGGGAATGTGAGTTTGGCTAATCTTCTGCCAGTGGGATTGGGGGCATCTGCTCCCACCCGGCTCATTGTCCAGGTAACCTGGAGGGAGCCCCAGGTTATTTTTAGAGAATCTCACTTGTTGACCACATTTTATGGTGGGAAAGCAGGCATAGAGGGTTGGATAATTTGCTCAAGGTCGTATGCCGGCCAAAGGCAGATACAAAGATTTGACCCCTAAGACTAATTCTGTCCTACTGAGCCATCCTGCCCTGACTCCTCCAAGCTGTTCAACAATCTGGGGAGAGACCCTGAACATAGGCACTGGTTACCTCTGGAGGCCCTCGTGTCTGTGGTCTGCACTCACAGGTGGTCAGGTCCTCTGCAGCAGGCAGGGAGAAGTGGAAGGCTGTGGTCTTTGTTAGCATCTGCCGAATGCTCAGGTTCTCCATGCACCCTCTCACTTACTCCAGGTGTCCCTAGAGCTGAGGCTCAGGCATGTGGCCACTTGCCTGAGCTGACACAGTGAGAGAGGGCGGGCCAGGGTTGGTCTTAGGGCACTGCCCTGAGGGGTCTCTGCGTAGGACCTGCTGGATAGCACTTCCACTGTCCTGTGGCAGTTCCCAGTGGTAGAGCTACCAAGGGTTTTCGTGGCACTTGGTATCCTGCCCTGGTACCTGTGATTCTGTTATCAGATGCTGTGCCTGTCTCACCTCCTGCCATCTGGGGATGCCTTGTGAGCATTCCTTTGCCTCTCACCTCTGGACAGTGATGAGGAGAGGCCACCACATGCACCCTGCTATCTAATTGTGACTGGCCTTTGGTAGTTTGGGGCCATTGTCTCAGCCAGCTTTGACAGCACTGGGAACCGGGCCTTCTGGCATGGGAACAGGACCACGAACCAGCTTCTGCACTGAAGAAGCCAGCCCTTAGTGCAGAGGTGGTATCTAATGTTAATGGAGTGAGGCCCAGCAGCACCCACAGAAATGTATGGCACACATGTGTCGGTTATATGCATACACATCAATGCCAAGACACGTGTGCCGTGCAGTCAAACACATGATCGGGGTTCATGCATGCCAGGTGCCCTGTGTGTGTGCACGTAGATAGACAGACACCCCCCCACCCCCACAGCCAAACAGACATGAAGAGAAGTGGTGTTGCAAGGAAACAATCTTATTTGGCTCCTATATCTGTTGACTTTTGATTCCTTCCCTGTGGAAATAAATCATACTTTGATGAGTGATTGAGCAAAATGTGGCTGAACCCAGGTTATGGGAGTGGTGTTGGCTGGGGTTGTCTGAGTCCAGGAAGTAACCCCAGGGTCCAGGCCTGAGCCTACCAGTTGCCTCTGCACTTCCAGGCCCACGCGTTTACCTGGGGCCTGCTGGTGAACCCTTCCCCTCTTCCTACTGGGCACCACCTGTGGGTCCCTCAGCCACCTCCTCCGTGCCACCCGTGTGACTGCCACATGGAGTTTTGGTGCCATTTCGCACTCTCTTCAGAGAAGGGACTGTGTTCTCCTGGTGTCCCTGTCCAAGGCAGATAGACCTGCAGGGGTCAGGATAATGGTTGTGGCACACCTGGCAGAGCCTCTGGGTGAGCCATGTGCTGCTCTGCCTCAGTTTTACTTACTTTAGGAAAGAAATAATCAGGGGCACCTGGGTGGCTCAGTCTGTTAAGTGTCAGACTTCAGCTCAGGTCATGAGCTCAGGTTTGTGAGTTCAAGCCCCACATCGGGTTCATGCTGATAGTGTGGAGCCTGCTTGGGAGTCTCTCTCTCCCTCTCTCTCTGCCCCTTCCATGCTCTGTCTCTCTCTCTCAAAATAAAGAAACTTAAAAGGAAATAAGGTCCCTACATGAAAAGAATTGTGAAAAATAAACTGAAATAATTACTGGGAGAATCTTAACTGCTTCAGGGGTTGTATGCCTCTGTAAAGAGGTACCCTTTGTGGGGAGGCTGGCCGTTCTCTTTTTGCCCCCATCCTCATCTCTTCCTCTGCTCTGGGCCCTGCCCTGGCCCCTGAAGGGCAACCCTCTTCACCTGCCCCCTGGGACACCCTTGCCTGTTGGAATCCAGATGAGTTTGACCGATGGAGAGCACTGGCAGATGTGGATATGTAGAGAGAGGATTGGGGCATCTCTTCCTTGTCTCCTCCCTGCTGGGCTCTGTTTCTGGGTACCCTCACCTGGCCCCTCACCAAGCCCTGAGGAATGCCATGGCCTCGCTGCAGATAGCCCCCAAGGGCCACGTCTTGTGTGCTTTCGGTCCCACCTAGGTCTCAGTAACATGCCCTTTACTTGGCTCCCTGGGATGACTTGAGCTTCTGTCTGGAAGGGGGCACTGGGCCTGCCCAGGGAGTGGGAGCCCCAGCAAGCAAGCAGGCTGGGGATTGGGAAGATGGGTGGCCCACAAAAGAGTGGATCACTGAGTGGGTCAGAGAAGAAGAATGGCATCTGCTGAGTTCCCACAGTGTCCTGGACATCGCACCGGGGACAGCACCTGATTTATCGTTCATGCTAAGCCCAGGATGTGGGTGTTATTGCACTTTCCTTGCAAGGGCAGGTGGGGCAGAAGAAGTCGGTGACGGCCAGACTCACAGCAAGCAGCACAGCCCTGGAGGCCAGGTCCTTCAGTCAACGGTCCTGAGCAGGGTCCTATACCAGGAGGGCCTGGCTGCTGGTCCTGGGACCGGTCATATGGTGAGTCCTGGAGAGGTAATAGCCCCACCTGGCCCAGCTGCCTCACCCGAGAGGAGGTAAGACCCTGATTGGCTTGAACATCTCTGCTGGGGTTTTCACTTGGCTGCTCTTGTTTTGATCAGTCCTGCCACAGAGTGAATCTATAGCCTGCCTCCTCAGTAGCTTTCAAATCCTCCTGGGCCCAAGGCTCAGCCCCGTGCAGCCAGACAGGCCCCTCTAGCACTCGAGACAGATGTCCCCAGGGAGGAGACATGGCTGGGGGGCATCTGTCCACACCGCAATTCCACTCATCACTTAGCTGCAGGGCATGCCTCTCTGTCCACACTGGAGAGATCCGAGGACCTTTACAGAGAGGCACCACCAACCTTGTGGGTGACCCACAACAAGTGAACATGGCATGTGGGCGCAGAGAAAATGAGACACATCCAGTGCCCGGGGGTCCACACACAAAGCGCTCCCCACAAGGCGTATCAACGAGCTTCCTTCTGGCCCAAGTAAAGAGGGAACATGTTATCTGGGATTCGTCTGCAACCAAGGAGTTCCTGTGGGCCGTTCCAGCAGAGGGGCCTGGGGTGCCATGTCTCGAGCTGCCATCTCTCAGGGCCAGCCTGTGGCCGCAGGCTTCACGTTTCCTCGTTTCCTTGCCTAATGGAATTAAACAGACTCCTGGCCAGGCTCTGGCTCCTTCGCCTCTGCTCATTTCCCTTCCTCTTTGTACTGGGTTTGTTTGCAGGTGTTTGTCTGCTGTAATTGAGGCTGAGCCTGGAGGAGAACCGCAGAGGTCAGGCGCCGCCCTGGCCAGGGGTGGCGCCTGCGTCACCAGAACAGGAATCCCCTGCACGGGCAGCATAGCCTCTGCTCCCTCTGGTCCCCTGTTCCTGCTCATCACAGGCTGGGATTGTAGTGAGGGCTGGGAGACGACGGCAAGAAACTGAGATGAATTCACAGATTATGAAGAAATTGTGACGGGGGGTGGCATTTCTGCTTTTATAGTCCTCAGTCAGAATGTACCTCTCTGAGCAAGGAATGGGATCCCTGGACTGCTCCTGTGGTGCCCGCAGCCCTCAGTGACACTGCAGGACAGAGGTCTGCGCCCCTGAGGTCTGCTGAGAGGGTGGTCTCGGTCCGGCCGTGGAGTGCCGGGGGTAAAAGCCCAGCAGCGGCTCCTTCGGTTCTGCCTGCACGGTGCTGTTCCCACAGCATCCCAGAGACTCAGCCTGCCTTTCCGAGCACAGGCCTTATCCTGCTGAACGACGCACAGAGCCAGGCAGCTCTGCCCTGACGGCGGGCTTGGTGGGCTTCACGGAAGAGTGTTCCTCTGCAGAGCTCTGCCTTCTGCCTGGGCCTCAGGGCTTCTGGGAAAACAGATTCCTCCTCAGAGCTCTGCCTTCCGATTGGGCCTACGGGTTCCTGGAAAGGCCGGTGGGGCTGCGCTCGAGCCCCCCCTGCCCACGTTATGCAGACCCGTGCTATGTTTTCCTCCTTATATGTGTTGCTTCCTTTTCAGACTTCATTTGCAAAAGGAGTCCACACCCGAGAGTGCCTGCGAGAACCGAGGGCCCACAGGAAGGCCACCAGCTAGTTCTGGGGCAGAATTTGTGAACGTCTCTTCTCTCACTCGGCCCCTTTGGGCCGATGGGGCAGGAAAACAGGCAGCGTATGGGGGCGACGACCTGGGAGGCACAGTGCTGGTGCTCATGGTTGGTCCACGCTGGCCCTCCCTGCCCTTTCCCGTATTCCCACCCCCTCCTTTCCCGTCGTCCCTCAGAGGAATGGACTGGCAGGGAGTTAGGAAGACACCCCCCCCCTTCCCCCCAGGCAAGCACAGCATGCAGAGCAGACAGCCACCGGGTGGGATTGGAGGATGCTAGAGGACCTTTTGTTAGAGGACCTTTGAGGCCCTGTCAATGGATAAGTGTGGAAAAAGTTGCTTCATGAATTTAATAATCACGTCAGGATCATTTTTTGTGTAGCCAAAAGTGTCCGCATCCATAGCTTACTATAAAATATAGGCATCAGGAGGCAGGCCTTTTTATATTTGTGAATATTTCTGTATCAACTTGTGACAACCTCATAAATATTGTTAAAGGATGGCAGCTTGACTCTGAAACATTTGTCCTTCCATGGGGAATGGCTCATCCCCGACAAGTACGGACAGCAGAGGGTGGGGTGTCGCTGCAGGCAGCGTGGGCCCACGCACTCAGTCTGTGCGCAGGAATGCTCCCTGGGGGTAGGGGTGGGGCTGGGGCCCAGAGTGGAGACAGAGGGACCAGGTTGTGCCAATGCTCGGTCACAGCAGCTGGAAGGCCCGAAGTGTGTCAGGGATCACTGGGAGGCTGCTAGGCACCTTTTCTCTGTGTTGTCTCCCTCCTCCACAACACCTTGCAGTGCCAGACTATTACTGTCTTCATCTTACAGAGGAAGCAGGGGCTGGAGAGGTCAGGTGCCAGGCTCTGGTGCCCCAGAGTGAGAGGCAGTTTGGAGTTTAGCCAGTGCCAGGCTGACCCCTGGGTCTCAATGCTGTCCAAGAGACTGCTGGTACCCAGGTAGTAGAGAACCCAGTTGCAGCCTCAGCCCTGCAGAGTAAGTTTCCACAGGGCATGGGGCTGCATCGTGGAGCCTTGAGGCTGAGCCACACCATAAGTTTTTGTAGCTGTGGTCACTTGTGCTCTTCTGGTGGAGTTATTAGAGGAAACAGGTGATTCAAGCACACTTAAACCACAACAGGCAAATGGGAGCAGCTCACTATGGTCATCAGCTGCTGCTGCTGCTGCTGCTGCTAGGGGGTAGCACGTGGACCCTGCTGTGTTCCTCTGATGTCCTCTGTGGCTTTGCAGATTTCCTGAAGGGTCTGGCTCACCAGGGCCATCTTTGGGCCTGTCCTTTCTGCCCTGTCATCAGGTGTCTGACCACTGTCTGTGCATGCTTATGTGGGGTGGGCTGGAGCTTCACATACATGATTTCATCTGACTGCCCTGTATACCCATGAAGTGGGCTTTGTTATCCCTTTTCCATAAATAAACCGAGGATCAGAGAGATTAGGCAACTTTCTCGAAGTCATAGAATTTGAATGTGTGTCCTATTTTCCCTTTAAAGCCATATAGTTATTGTATTTTATTGTACCACATTGCATTAAATGGCCTCTTGTGTGCAGTACGAGCTAGGAACTTTTTGAACTGATTTGACCTGAGATCCCGTTCCATGAGTGTCAAAGTAATATATCAGTGAGCATCTGGCCTGTTGAGTGCAGAATGAAAGGCAAACTTTAGGGCACACATAAGCATGTCATGGTGTTCTGGATTTCTCCTTGGTGATAGAGATTTGATTTTGGGGGTCTCCAAACGGCCAGGTCCTGCAATCTGTGGCTCATATGTGCTTGCAGGAAATAAGCCCTGGCGATCATGAGAAAATAAAATGACTTTGTGGTTTGAAAAAATTTTTTTGTATGTATATTTATTTTTGAGAGAGAGAGTGTGTGAGCAAGGGAGGGGCAGAAAGAGGGGGGACACACAGAACCCGAAGCAGACTCCAGGCCCTGAGCTGTCAGCACAGAGCCTGATGCAGGGCTTAAAGTCACAAACTATGAGATCATGACCTGAGCTGAGGTTGGACGCTTAACCGACTGAGCCCCAGGTGCCCCATGACTTTGTGATTATTAACCTGGCCATATCCTCTGTCAGGTAGAATCCAATAGCTTTCTGGGGAGATGAGGTGGATTACCATTCCTTGGCCTGGGACACATGTATCTGCACTTACCTGGGTACTGTTGCAAGAATGGTGTCCAAGAGTGGTGATTTGTTGGATGTTGCCTGACAGTCCGGTGGTGGAGAAGCCAAGCACATGCTGTCCCCTCCCAGGGTGGAGGGGGTGGGGTGCTCAGGTTCTCCAGCAGATGATGGCTCTTCTCTCTGGCACACCCCTCTTCTGGGGGTCACCACTGGGGACAGGTCTTGGGGTCTGTGACCTCTCCCTTTTTTACCAAGACCTTTTTGCCTTGCAGCAAAGACTTTTGCCTCTGTCTTCAAAATTCAGGATTCCAGACCTAGCCATGCCACAGCCAGGGCACGGAGTCTCCTACTTGTGCCTGGCTGCCACCTCCCACCTGTCTGTATGGAAGAGTCCGGCTCTGCCTGCTCTCCCTCCCTGGCCCTCCATGCGCTCCCTAGAGGCTCCACTGCATCTGCTCCTGGTTGTCTCCCCACCTGTTTCTTGATGTCACTCCAGGCTTGTCTCACTGTGCCAGCCACTCTGGCCTCTTCTCTGTCCTTCAAATGTGCAGGTGCACATCCTGTCCCCTGGACCATTGCTCTCCTTCCCATCACCTGCCACAGAAGGCCCATCACATTCTCCAACACTATTGTTCAGTTCCCTGCTCAATGTCACCTTGTTACCTAATCTACAAAAGCCTCTATCACTCTCCACCCCTGCTTTGTTTATTACCACCAGGCAGGAGATGATATACTTCCTTGTTTACCATCTGTCTTTTTAGCCAGCCCACACCCCTCCTCCACTCGCTGTGGCTTCCCTCCCACCTGGGCCAGGCCAGTACCTGGTGTGTGCTGAAGCCACTGCTGTTGAAGGAGCATGGATACGAACCTGGGCCCTCGACAGCAGAGCAGAGACAGGAAGCCCCAAAGACTGACAGGACTTGGGACAGGTGCATCCTTTGAGGAAGGTTTTTGGTTCTGGGACCTCCACTCTGGGAGTGGCACTGGGCAGACAGACAGGCACACAAGGAAGTGGGGATAGCTCAGCCTGGGGGAAATTCTTACCATTTACTGTAAGCCTATTCTGGGTCAGCCCTCCATGGGCCCTGGATGTGCATGGTCTCCTTGAGGGGCCAGGGTGATTGTGGAGCTTAAGGAGATGCAGGACCTGCCTGAGCTTTTCTCTTATGCCACCTCTTCCCTTCTGTCAGGCCCTGGTGGAGAGAGCACAGTGTGGGGCAACATGCTGCCCTCTCAGACTCACTTCCTGCTGGCTGGGGCCTCCTGCCCGAGGGCATCTCATTTATTTATTCAGTAAATGCTTGCTGATAACACAGGATCACTGACTGAGAATACAGATGTATAAAGGACCCCTTGTTGTCAGGAAGGGTAGACAGGAATCAACAGAGCAATGACAGGGAGGAGAGCAAAGCCAGGAGAAGGAGCTGTTTCCTCTTCGGTACTCATTGCCATGTTCCAGCTCAAACCCAATACTCATGGGAAGATGTATTCCCTGAGTGTGGGTTAGCTCATCCTCATCCTAATGGAATTGTGTGGAGACAATATCAGTACACATCTTACCTGCAGAAAAAATTCCTGGAGCAGCAAGTTGTTGGGGTAGAGCTTGGAGAGTACTCTAGTTAGGCATGGCTGCATAATAAATACCCCCAAAATGTAACTTAAAACAAAGCAATCAGTTTATTATTATTGACAATGGTTCTGAGAGTGGAGTAGGCTTAGCTCAGAGAGTTTTACTCTCAGGGTCCCTTTATGTGATTGCAGTCAGACGGTGTGTGGTGGTATATTTTCTGTGCCACCTTTGCTGGGCTGTGGGCCCAAATGTTTGATTAGATTCAAGTCTAGATGCTCTGTGAAGTTATGTTTTAGACATGACTAGCTTTAAGTAATTAGACATTGTGTAAAGCAGATTACCCTCCACACCAATCAGCTGAAGGCCTTGAGGACAAAGAATGAGGTTGCCTGAGGAAGAAGGGATTTCTTCCAGGCTGCTCCTGTACTCAAGACCACAGCAGAGCTCTCTCTTGGGTCTCCACCACTTGACCTGCTCTGCAGATTTTGGACTTGCCAGCTCCCACAATCTTATGAGCCAGTTCGTTAAGAAGAATCTCTCTCTACATGTATGTGCACATCCCAGTGGTTCTGATACTTTGGAGAACCCTAACACATGCTATCATTTCAAAGTTTTACACAGTGTATGTGGTGGTTGGGTGGGCCGTTGTATGGGCTGTCAGCCAGACACCCACACATGGCCCAGAATTCCTTAAACATGGCACCTGGGCAAAGAAGGAGGTTAGGAAGATGGCAGAGTAGGACCCTGAGCTCACCCTGTCTGATGGTTACAAGTAGATATCATCCATATCAAAGTAAATGAACTGGAGTGTGATCTAAAGACTGGAAGAACAAACTCCACAACTAAATAGAGAGAAGAAGCTCCAGCTGAAAGGTTACGAAGGTTAGAAAGGTGGGGGGAGGCTTCCCGCAGGAGGGAGGGAGGTTCGTGGAGGAGGCAGAGAAACAGGCCCTTGCACCAGGGAGCACATATGGGGAAAACTAATCTTCATAATATTTACCTTTGAAAACAAGAGAGGCTGAATTCAGGGAGTTTGTAAAACCGGTGGGAAACTGAGCTTTGAGAATCAGCACTGGGTGAACCTGGAAGGCAAGGAACTTTAAGGGTTGATGCCCTTAAAGAGACAGCTCCTTGCAAGGAAAAGCAACATAAAAACAACAGTTTATACAACACCATGGTCAAATGGGAGACAGGTCTGTTCATACTGATTTTGGACAGTGTTGGGGACTTCTCTGAAAATGAGGGAGCTTGCTGGTGCCATTTCCCTCCCCTGTTCCCCAAGATAGACACAGGTCATCTGTGGGAGGTGGAGCTGCACAGACTCTTGCAACCACACCAGCTAGCAGTGTGCCACGCCTGTGAGTTCTCCTGAGGACTCACCCACTCTAAGCCTGTTAGCCTTGGCCTCGGGCTCAGGGCAAATTTTGTTAAAGCTGTGCACACTCACCCTACCCAGCCACAAGGCACACATCTGCTGCCTCAGGCCATGCCCAGCTGCTGTGCAGCACTCAGCTGTTGCAGCACTTTGGGGAATCTGGAATAGGACTAGTGACCTAGCACAAATTTGCTAATATTGCTGCTTCACTCCCAAGTTCTTGGTGGGCACACCCTCTCAAGGCTGGCCTGCTGGGGTTCCACTAACACCATAGAGAGCAACCTGCAACACGCAGAGAGGCAGATAGCTGCACGGAAAGGAATAGTGACTCAGATACAACAGCAGGGCATAAACAACATACATAGGATCCTCTCTTGCACTGCCAGGTTCTGGTGAACAGGGGTCACTGCACTTCAGGGCACTTCAGGACCTCTTCTTCATAAAGTAACTACTTTCAAGAGCAGAAGACACAACTGACCAACTGAATTTCTTAACACACAAAAACAGACACAGAGAGGCAGACAAAATGAGGAGACAGAGAAATGTATCCCAAATGAAAGAACAGGACAAGGCCACAGCCATAGATCTAAAGTGAAACAGATATAAATGAAATGCCTGATAGAGAACTTAGAACAAGGATACTCACTGGACTTGAGAAAAAAGTGGAAGACATGAATAAGACCCTTAACAGACAGATAAGAAAAAGCATAGCAGAGATAAGGGTCTAAGTAAATGAAATAAGAAACACAGTTGATGGAATGAATAGCAGCATGGATCAAGCAGAGGAACAAATTAATGATCTAGAAGATCTAGAAGACAGAGTGATGGAAAGTAGTCAAGCTGAACAAAAGAGAGAAAAAAGAATTGTACAAAATAAGAATAGACTTAGAGAACTCAGTGACTCCATCAAACATAATAATATTCATATTATAGGAGCTCCAGAAAAAGAAGAGAGAGAAAAGGTGGCATAAAATTTATTTGAAGAAATAATAGATAAAAACTTCACTAAACTAGGGAAGGAAACAGATATCCAGATCCAGGAGGCACAGAGAACTCCCATCAAAATCAACAAAAGCAGTTCTACACAAGACATATTGTAATTAAACTGGCAAAATATAGTGATAAAGAAAAAAAATTTAAAGCAGTAAGACAAAAGAACTTATAAGGGAAAACCCATAAAGCTACAGGAGATTTTTCAACAGAAACTTTGCAAACCAGAGGGAGTGACATTATATATTCAACATGCTGAATGGAAAAAATCTGTAGCCAAGAATACTCTATCCAGCAAGGCCATCTTTCAGAATAGAAGGAGAGATAAAGAGTTTCCCAGACAAATAAAAACTAAAAGATTCATGACCACTAAACCAGCCCTACAAAAAAATATTAAAGGGAAATCTTTGAATGGAAAGGAGAGACCAAAAGTGACAGTATAAAGGTAGGAAACACAAAACACTGTACAAAAAACAGTAAAAATGAATATTTCTGTTAAAAAATTCAGTTAAGAAACTCACAAAATAAAAGGGTATAAAATGTAACAACATATACCTAAAGCTGAGGAGAAGAGGAGTAAAGAATCCGTTCAAACTTAAACAACCATTAACTTAAGGTAGAATGCTATTTGCATAAGTGGTTATATAAAAACCCAATGGTGAGTATATATCAAAAACCACTAATAAATGCAAATAATAAAGAGAAAGAAAGAGGAGATCCAACATGGCAAAGAAGTAAGGGGACCTGAAGTTCCCTCCTCCCTCAAACACAGCAGTGTTGAGGCCAAAGGACTTTGAATTCCAAGATTCTGGGCTGCAGAGTGAGAGACATCTCCAGAGACTCACAGGGACAACCTGGTGTCATAGGTGCATGATTATGAACTGGGAGAGATAAAATAGGCAATGTAGGCACAAAGGAGAGTGTCCCCTTCTGCAGAGAGACAAAAGGAAGAAAAAGAGAGGCTGTGAAAGTGTAGGACTGTATCTGGACAAGAGAAAAACAATGGACCAGGGATCAGGAAAAAATGGAGAGATCCAATTTCTAATTGTGGGACTTTCTCTGGACTGGGGCTTTCTGCCCAGTTCACACACCTGGGGAGGAGAGGAATCAGCCCTTGGCTTGGTAACTAGTTCAGAGGTGCAGCCTGCAGTGGGAGAAGTAATCCCTTCCCTGGAGTGCTGTGGGAAGAAGGTATATAACCGTTCAAAGGACAAAGGACACTGCCTACCACCCCCAGCGAGAGGCCATTTATCAGTGGGGTGGAGTGACACTTCCCTGAAACCTGGGCACATGGAGCAGGACCTTTTAAGACACTGGGGTTTAATCCCAGCTGAGCATCAGGGAGACGTGGGAGATGGCAGAAGAGGACAAACCATCTGGTTCGCATGTGCGCAGCACTGGGAGGAGGCACTCCATTGGTGGGCTGGAGTGGCACTTCCCTGGAACTGGGGCATGCAGAGCAGGATGCTTTAAGACATCTGGGTTTGAATCCCAGACAAGCCCCAAGGAGGCATGGGAGACTATGGAACAGAAAAAAACAAAAACACAAACACAAACAAACAAATAAACAAAATGGCCACTCACACCAGGGCAGCACTGTGAGGATAGCTTGAACAGAGTGGTTTGGGACACCTGGTCCATGGAGGAGAGACTGGGGTGTCGCCATTTTCCACCCCATCACCAACAAGGTATGGTTTCAGGGAATGGACAGCAGGCTCACATTGGAGGTGGGACCTGCCTACACCAAACCACTCCCTTCTGGGCCTGGTAACTGCAAATCTACTGTAGTGGGATTGACTCTGATGAACCAGACAGCCCTCCTCCAGACCAGTGCTACCACCGGTTCCAGGGAACCCAGCGGTTTTGCATTTTCTGATTTAATTCTTGGACAATTCTTATTTTATATAAATATATGTAATTATATCTTAACATATAATATATTAATGATATAATTTATTATGTATTTATGTATTATATACAATATATTAATATATATCTTAGTATATATTATTATATATCATTATCTATATCTATATCTATATCTATATCTATCTATCTATCTATCTACCATCTATTTTTCTTTATCTCCTTCTCATTTCTTCTCTCCTCTTGTCTGGTACTCTGGTTGTTGTTTTGTTTAGGCAGACATATTTAATCTATCCTCTTTATATCTGTTCTGATCTTCTTCTTTATTTTTTCCTTTCTTTCTGGATTAAGGTGTATAGTTTCTCTGCCTGGTAAATTTTCTTTTCTTTTTCCCTGCCCCTGTCATTTCTCTCTTTGTATGGGATAGGACCTCTTCCACCAACACCACTCTCCCCCCGGTTTTGTTGTTGTTGTTTTTGCTTTTGTTTTTGTTTACCCAGGGCTACTTCAGAGAACAAATCAAAGCACACCTGGTGGAGGGTCAAACCATCACTATGAGTAGGGAGATAAAGTAACCAGAGTCACAAAAACAAAAAACAAGTAATACACTCCAAAAAACATCTTCTGAAAGGTCAGGCCCTGAACAATGTATGACTCCTCTCTAATATAGCAGTGCTCGCAGGTGCAGGACACATAACAAGCTTTTAAAACACATAAGGGACAGAAAATTAGCTAAAATGATGAAACAGAAGAATTCTCCTCAAAAGAAATTCTAGGAAGAAGTGACAACTAAAGAATTTATCAAAATAGATATAAACAATATGTCTGATCAAGAATTTAGAATAATGGTCATAAGATTAATCATTGGGCTTAAAAAAACATAGAAGACAGCATAGAATCTATGCAGATCAAGGAACTAAAAAATAGTCATGATGAGTTAAGAAATGCTGTAAATTAGGTGCAAAATAAACTAGATGTGGTGAGAGTGAGGATTGAAGAGGCAGAGGTGAGAATAAGTGAAATAGAAGATAAAATTATGAAAAAAGATGAAGCCAAGAAAAAGAGAAAAAAGTTCTAGACCATGAGGGGAGAATTAGAGAACTAAGTGATTCAATAAAATGTAATAATACCTGTATCACAGGAGTTCCAGAAGTAGAGGGAGAGAAAGGGATGGAAGAATTTCCCCAATATGGGGAAGGAAACAAACATTGAAATCCAGGAGGCACAGAGAATTCCCTAACAGGAATCAATCTTCTGTATAACATATCATAGTGAAACTGGCAAAATACAAAGATAAAGAGAGAATTCTGAAAGCAGTTAGGGAAAAATGGGCCTTAACCTACAAGGGTAGACACATAAGGGTAGAAGCAGACCTATCTACTGAAACTTAGCAAGCCAGAAAGGAGTGGCAGGAAATTTTCAATGTGCTGAATAGGAAGAATATTCAGCCAAGAATTCTTTATCCAGCATGCCTGTCATTCAGAATAGAAGGAGAGATAAAGGTTTTCCCAGACAAATAAAAACTGAAGGAATTCATCACCACTAAACCAGCCCTATAAGAGATCCTTAGGGGACTCTGTGAGTGGAATGTTGCAAAGACCACAAAGGATCAGAGACATCACTACAAGCATGAAGCCTAAAGATAACACAATGACTCTAAATGCATATCTTTCAGTAATAACACTGAATGTAAATGGACTAAATGTTCCAATCTAAAGACATAGGGTAACAGAATGGATAAAAAACCAAGACCCATCTATTTGCTGTCTACAAGAGACCCATTTTAGACCTGAGGACACCTAAAGTAAGGGGATGGAGAACCATCTCTCATGCTACTAGATGTCAAAAGAAAGCTGGAGTACCCATACTCATATCAGACAAACTAGACTTTAAACTAAAGGCTGTACCAAGGATGAAGAAGGGCATTATATCATAATTATAGTTTGTATCTATCAAGAAGAGCTAACAATTAGAAATGTTTGTACACCGAATTCAGAAGGACCCAAATATATAAAACAATGAGTTGCAAACATAAGCAACCTTATTGATAAAAATGCAGTAATTGCAGGAAACTTTAATACTCCACTTACAGCAATGGACAGATCATCTAGGTAGAAAAATCAATAAAGGGGGGCGCCTGGGTGGCTCAGTCGGTTAAGCATCCGACTTTGGCTTAGGTCATGATCTTACAGTTCGTGGGTTCAAGCCCCACATTGGGCTCTGTGCTGACAGCTCAGAGCCTGGAGCCTGTTTCAGATTCTATGTCTCCCTCTCTCTCTGCCCCTCCCCAGTCCGTGCTCTGTCTCTGTCTCAAAAATAAATAAACGTTAAAAAAAAAAAAGGAGAATTAATAAAGAAACAATGGCCCTGGATGATACACTGGACCAGATGGACTTGACAGATGTATTCAGAACTTTTCATCCTAAAGCAGCAGAATACACATTCTTCTTGAGTGCACATAGAATGCTCTCCAAGACAGATCACATACTGGATCACAAAACAGACCGCAATAAATGTAAAAGAACTGAGATCATATCATTTACATTTTCAGATCACAATGCTATGAAACTTGAAATCAACCACAGGAAAAAGTTTGGAAAATCTCCAAATGCATGGAGGTTAAATATCATCCTACTAAAGAATGAATGGGTTAGCCAGGCAATTAAAGAAGAAATTTTAAAATATTTGGAAATAAATGAAAATGAAAACACAACAGTCCAAACCCTTTGGGATGCAGCAAAGGCAGTCCTAAGAGGAAAATACATTGCAGTCCAGGCTTATCTCAAGAAACAAGAAAAATCCCCAATACAAAATCTAACAGCACATCTAAATTTAGGAACTAGAAGCAGAACACCAAAGAAACCCCAAGGCCAGCAGGAGACGAGAAATAATAAAGATTAGAGCAGAAATAAACAATATAGAATAAAAAAAAAATCCCAGAACAGGTCAATGAAACTAAGACAGTGTTTTGAAAAACTAAACAAAATTGATAAACCCTATCCAGACTTCTCTTTTTTTTAAGTTTTTTTTTAATGTTTTATTTATTTCTGAGACAGAGAGAGAGAGAGAGAGAGAGAGCATGAGCAGGGAAGGATCAGAGAGAGAGGGAGACATAGAATCCGAAGCAGGCTTCAGGCTCTGAGCTGTCAGCACAGAGCCCCAGGCGGGGCTCGAACAGTGAGATCATGACCTGAGCCGAAGTCAGACGCTTAACCAACTGAGACACCCAGGCACCCCCAGACTTCTCAAAAAGAAAACAGAGAGGACCCAAACAGATAAAATCACAACTGAAATTGGGCTTGTCACAACTAACCACTCAGAAATACAATTATCAGAGAATACTATGAAAAATTATATGCCAACAAACTGGACAGCCTGGAAGAAATGGACACATTCCAGGACATACTACCAAAACTCAAATGGGATGAAATAGAAAATTTGAACAGACCCATTACTAGTGAAGAAATTGACTCAGTTATCAAAAATCTCCCAACAAATTAGAGTCCTGGGCCATATGGCTTCCCAGGGGAATTCTACTGACATTTATTTATTCATTCATTCATTCATTCATTCATTCATTCATTCAATACTTTATTGTCAAGTTGGTTTCCATATAACACCCAGTGCTCATCCCCGCAAGTGTCCTCCTCCATGCCCATCATCCCGCTTCCCCTCTCCCCCACCCCCATCAGCCCTCAGTTTGTTCTCAGCATTCAAGTGTCTCTCATGATTTGCCTCCCTCCCTCTCCCCCACTATTTTTCCCCTTCTTCTCCCCCTTGGTTCTCCGTTAAGTTCCTCCTAATCCTCCTATACGTGCAAACATATGGTATCTGTCCTTCTCTGCCTGACTTATTTCACTCAGCATAACACCCATCCATGTTGCTACACATGGCCAGATTTCATTCTTTCTCATTGCCATGTAGTATTCCATTGTATAGATGAACCACATCTTCTTGATCCATTCGTCCGTTGATGGACACTTAGGCTCTTTCCATGTTTTGGCTATTGTTGAGAATGAAAATTGGGCTACATATGCCCCTATGCATCAGCTCTCCTGTATTCCTTGGGTAATATCCTAGCAGTGCTATTGCTGGGTCATAGGGGCGTTCTATTGTTAATTTTTTGAGGAATCTCCACTGTTTTCGAGAGGGGCTGCACTAGTTTACATTCCCACCAACAGTGTAGGAGGGTGCCCGTTTCTCCACATCCTCGCCAGCATCTAGAGTCTCCTGATTTGTTCATTTTAGCCACTCTGACTGGCGTGAGGTGGTATCTCAGTGTGGTTTTGATCTGTGTTTCCCTGATGATGAGGGACGCTGAGCATTGTTTCATATGTCTGTTGGCCATCTGCATGTCCTCTTTGGAGAAGTGTTTGTTCCATATCTTCTTCCCATTTTGTCACTGGATTATTTGTTTTTCAGGTGTGGAGTTTGGTTAGTTCCTTATAGATTTTGGATACTAGCCCTTTATCTGATAGGTTATTTGCAACTATCTTTTCCCATTCCGTCGGTTGCTTATTAGTTTTATGGATTGTTTCCTTTGCTGTGCAGAAGCTTTTAATCTCGATGAGGTCCCAGGAGTTCATTTTTGCTCTTGATTCCCTTGCCTTTGGGGATGTGTCAAGTAAGAAATTGTTGCGGTTGAGGTATCTACTGACATTTAAAGCAGAGTTAATACCTATCATTTTCAAGCTGTTCCAAAAAATAGAAACAGAAGGAAAACTTCCAAACTCATTCTATGAAGCCAGCATTATCTTGATTCCCAAACCAGACAGAGACCCCACAAAAAAGGAGAATTACAGGCCAATTGCATCATCCCTGATGAACATGGATGTAAAAATTCTCAACAAGATACTAGCAAATTGAATTCAATAGTATATAAAAATATTATTCACCATGATCAAGTGGGATTCATTCCTGGACGCAGGGCTGGTTCAATATTCACAAATCAATCAATGCGATACATCACATTAATAAAAAAAGGATAAGAACCATATGATCCTGTCAATAGATGCAGAAAAAGCATTTGACTAAATATAGCATCCTTTCTTAATAAAAACTCTCCAGAAAGTTGGGATAGAAGGAACATACTTAAACATCATAAAAGCCATATACGAAAAGTCCACAGCTAATCTTACCCTCAGTGGGGGAAAACTGAGAACTTTCCCCGTGAGATCAGGAACATGACAGAGATGCCCACTCTCACCACTGTTGTTTAACATAATGTTGGAAGTCCTAGCATCAGCAATCAGGCAACGAAATGAAGTAAAAGCATCAAAATTGGCAAAGAAGAAGTCAAACTTTCACTTTTTACAGATGACATAATACTCTACATGGAAAACCCCAACAACTCCACCAAAAAGCTACTAGAACTGGTATATGAATTCAGCAAAGTTGTGGGCTACAAAATCGATGTACAGAAATTGATTGCATTTCTATACACCAATAATAAAGCAACAGAAAGAGAAATCCAGAAATCGATCCCATTTACAATTGCACCGAGAACCATAAAATACCTAGGAATAAACCTACCCAAAAATGTAAGATATGCATGCTAAAAACTATAAAAGACTTATAAAGGAAATTGAAGAAGACATAAAGCAATGGAGAAATATTCCATGCTCATGGATTGGAAGAATAAATATTATTAAAGTATCAATATTACCCAAAGCAATCTACACATTCAATGCAATCCCAATAAAAATTGCACCAGCATTCCTCACAAAGCTAGAACAAATAATCTTAAATTTTGTATGGAACCAGAGAAGATTTCAAATAGCCAAAGTAATGTTAAAAAAGAAAATCAAAGTGGGAGGCATCACAATCCCAGATTTTAGCCTCTACTACAAAGCTGTAATATCTCTCCCCTTCTTCCTCTGCCCCTCTGATGTTTGCACTCTTTCTCTCCCCCATCTCTTTCTTTCTCTCTCAAAAAAAGAGACACCACTAAAAAGGAGAACTACAGGCCAGTATCCCAAGATGCAACAATCCACAATGAAATACTAGCAAACTGAATTCAACAATACATTAAAAAATCGACCAACATGATCAATGGGGATTTATTACTGGGTTGCAATGGTTGTTTAGCATTCACAAATCAATCAATGTGATGCATCACATCAGTAAGAGAAGGATAAGCAGCATATGATCCTTTCAGGATGCAGAAAAAGTCTTTGACAAAGTACAATACCTATTCATGATAAAAACCTTCAAAAGTACGTTTAGAAGGAACATATCTCAACATTGTAAAAACCATATATGAAAACTTCATAGCTAACGTCATCCTCAATGAGGAAAAACTGAGAGATTTCCCCCTCAGGTCATGAACAAGACAAGGATGTCCACTCTCATTATTATTACTATTTAACATAGTACTGGAATTCTTAGCAATCAGACAACAAAAAGAAATAAAGACATCCAAATTGGCAAAAGCCAAACTCACTATTTGCAGATGATATGATGGTCTATGTAGAAAATCCTAAAGATTCCACCAAAAAATTACTAGAATTAATCAATGAATTCAGCAAAGTTGCAGGATATAAAATCAACATGCAGAAATGTGTCGCATTTCTATACACCAATAATGAGGCAATAGAAGAAGAAATCAAGGAATAGATCCCATTTGCAATTGCATCAAAAACCATAAGATATCTAGGAACAAATCTAATAGGTGAAAGATATGTACTCTGAAAACTATTCAACACTTATGAAATAAATTGAAGAGGACACAAAGAAATGGAAAAACATTCCATGCTCATGGATTGGAAGAGCAGAAATTGTTAAAATGTTTATACCACTGAAAGAAATGTATACATTGAGTGCAATCCCTATCAAAATGCCACCAGTATTTTTTTTGCAGAGCTAGAACAAACAACCTTAAAAATTTTGTGGAACCACAAAGGCCCCAAATAGTCAAAGCAATTATGGAAAAGAAAAGCAAAACCGGAGGCATCATGATCCAGATTGCAAGCTACATTACAAAGCTGTGGTCATCAAAACAGTATGGTATTGGAACAAAAACAGATGCATAGATCAATGGAACTGAATAGAAAACCCAGAAATGGACTGACAACTATATGGTCAACTAATACTCGACAAAGCAGGAAAGAATATCCAATGGGAAAATGACAGTCTCTTCAACAAATGGTGTGGGAAAGCTGGAGAGCAGCATGCAGAAGAATGAAACTGGACCACTTTCTACACTATACATGAAAATAAATTCAAAATGGATGTATGACCTAAATGTGAGACCTGAAACTATAAAAATCATGGAGGAGAACACAGGCAATAAGCTTTTTTTGGGGGGAGGGGAATAAGCTCTTTAACATCAGCCATAGCAACTTCGTTCTAGGTATGTCTCCTAATGCAAGGGAAATAAAAGCAAAAATAAACTATTGGGTTTCATCAAAACAAAAAGCTTCTGCACAATGAAGGAAGCAATCAACAAAACTGAAAGGCAGGCTACACAATGGGAGAAGATATTTGCAAATGACATATCTGATAAAGGATTAGCATCCAAAATATATAAAGTACTTATAAATCTCAACACCCAGAAAACTAATACTCCAATTAAAAAATAGGCCACAGGGTTGCCTGGCTGGCTCAGTTGGTAGAGCATGCAACTCTTGATCTCAGGGTGTGATTTTGAGCCCCACGTTGGGTATAAAGATTACTTAAAAATAAAATCTTTTTAAAGATGGGCGGAAGACATGAATAGACAGACATTTTTCCAAAGAAAACATCCAGATGGCCAACAGACACATGAAAAGATGTTCATCATGACTCATAATCAGGGAAATGCAAATCAAAACTACAATGAGATATCACCCCACAACTGTCAGAATGGCTAAAATCAACAGAAGAAACAATGGTATTGGTGAGGATGTGGAGAAAGGGGAACGCTCTTACACTGTTGGAGGGAATGCGAACTGGTGAAGCCACTCTGGAAAACAGTATGGAGGTTCCTCAAATAATTAAAGTAGAACTGCTTTATGATCCCACAATCCCACTCTGAGGTTTTTATCCAAAGAATGCAAAAACACTAATTCAAGGGGATACACGTACTCTAATGTTTATAGAAGTATTATTACAATAGACAAATTATGGACGCAGCAAGTGTCCATCAACTGATGAACTGATAAAGAAGAGGAATATTATTCAGCCATAAAAAAGAACGAAGTCTTGTTATTTGCAATAATGTTGATGGATCTAGGGAGTATAATGCTAAGTGAAATAAGGCTGTCAGAGAAAGACAAATGTCATATAATTTCACTCATATGTATAATTCAAGAAACAAAACAAATGAAGAAAGGGAAAAAAGGGTGGGGAGAAAGAGAGAGAGAAAGAAAGAGAGAGAAATCAAGAAAGGACCTTAACTATAGAGAACAAACTATGGTTACCAGAGGAGAGGTGGGTGGGTGAATGGGTGAAATAGGTGATGGGTTAAGGAGTGCACTTGTAATGAGCATTGGGTGATACACGGAATTGCTGAATCTATATATTGTACACCTGGAACTAAAATAACACCGTATTTTAACACAGAATGATTAAATTAAAAGCTTAAAAACAGGGGCACCTGGGTGGATCAGTGGGTTAAGCGGCCAAATTCAGCTCAGGTCATGATCTCACAGCTCAAATGCTTGTGAGTCGAGCCCTGCATTGAGCTCTGTTTTGACGGCTCAGAGCCTTGAGCCTGCTTCTGATTCTGTGTCTTCCTCTCTTTCTCTGCCCTTCCTCTGCTCATGCTGTCTCTCTCAAAAATAAATAAACATTAAAATTAAAAACAAAACAAAACAGAACATGGCACCTAGGCTCTCATGGGGTGGTCCCAGGTGTACTCTATCACCTCTCATGACCTCATCTTGGAAGTGACACAGCATCTTTTCCCAGAGTCACAGCCCCACTAAATTCAAAGGGAGCCTAGTCGGCTTTTTTTTTTTTTTATTTATTTTTTTAAATTCAGGGTTGTTAACCTACAGTGCAGTATTGATTTCAGGAGTAGAACCCAGGGACTCATCATTTACATATAACACCCAAAGCTAATCCCAACAAGTGCCCTCCTTAATGCCCATCGCCTACTTAGCCCATTCCCCATCCAGTTCCCCTCTATCACCACCCCCAGTTTGTTCTCTGTATTTAAGAATTTTTTATACTTTGCTCCCCTCTCTGTTTTTATCATATCTTTCCTTCCCTTTTCCATATTCATCTGTTTTGTTTGTTAAATTCCACATATGATTGAAGTCATATGACATTTGTCTTTCTCTGACTGACTCCACAGAGCATAATACTAGTTCTATCCACATAGTTGCAAATGGCAAAATTTAATTCTTTTTGATTGCTGAGTGATACTCAATTGTATGTATATATATATCTCACATCTTCCTTACCCATTCATCCACTGATGGACATTTGAGCTCTTTCCATAGTTTGGTTATTGTTGACAGTGCTGCTAAAAACATTGGGGTGCATGTGTCCCTTCAAATCAGCATTTTTGTATCCTTTGTGTAAATACCTAGTAGTGCAGTTGCTGGGTTGTAGGGTAGTTCTATTTGTAAGTTTTTGAGGAACATCCACACTGTTTTCCAGAGTGGCTAGCCTGTCTTTCAATGGGAGGCATGTCAGTGGCACATGTGAAAGAGCTCAAGGGCTGGGTGGTCTTGTTGCTGCCAAGTTAGAAACTCACTGGCTCTCTGGAAGCAGGGGGAGGAGAGGAGTGGGAGGCCCAGGGGAAGCTGGACGAGGCCTCTCACTGGGCATATCTGCCCTGGGCATGTCTGGCCTGTAAGGCGGGTCTTTGCACAGGCTCTCTGGACTCGGTCAGAGTCTCTGCCTTCAGGGAGTTTGGCCTGGAAGCCCCTAGAGATCCTGGACTGGAGATAAGAGGGGGGGGGGCTGGTGTACCTCTGGGGGTGTGAGTGGGAGGGAGGCTGCAGGGGGCAGTGGAGGAGTGAGGAGGAGAAGGGCACATAGGGACTGTGCCTGCATGGAGGGGCTTTCTGGGGCAGGCTGCAAGTCAAGGGGGCCGACTGCTCTCTACCCCATCAATCCCGCAGCTGCTCCCCAAGGACAAAGTGTTCCCCTGATGTTGAACCCCTCACAGAAACAAACAGTGCTGTCCCAGCTACTGGTGCGCACGCACGCGTGAACACACACACACTCCTGTGCACACACCCACACTCTTACACATACACACTCATGCACACACACCCTCACACATACTCTGATATATACACACTCACCCACACATACTCATTCACTTTCGCACACTCACATGCACAAACATCACAGTGATACACATATACACATTGACTCACATACACAATCACATACTCATACACAAACAACACCCCACCCACACCACACACTGTAATACTCTCATATTCTCACACAACCCTCACACATGGACTCACACATACTTACACACTGACTCACACAGGAACAAAGCCTCCCACACATACACTTTTACACTCACACACATTAACATTCAGACACAGACTCACAAAATCACACACCCACATACTCACAAACACACAGAAACACTCCCCTCACACACAGTCTTAAACTGTCACAGTCTCACACACATGTTCTCACACACGCTCACACTCGCCTGGGGACAGCCGCTTTCACTCAGTGGTGGAAGCCCACCTGCTCTCTGCTTCCTCATGTGCAGGATGCAGCTGCACGTTGGGACCACCTGGGAGCTTTTATTTTCCTCCATCTTTTTAGAATGAATGCTCTCAAGTGTACAGAAATGTAAAAGGAAGATTGCAATGAACATCTGTCTACCCACCACCTGGCTTCAAAAATTGTTAATATTTTGTCATAATATTATTTTTGCCTGAGTATTTGACTATTCACCTCTACCCACTCCATCTCTCTTTCCCTCACCCCCTCATGTTATGGATTCATATTTTTAATTATTATTGTTTGCTTTACATACATTATAATCATTATTCTGTTTGATGGTTACATTACTCCAAATTTATCCAGCAGAAGTCTCTTCAAGGTGCCTTCTGAGTCCTTTTGATTGAAACATTTCCTTCATTTTGGTCTAACAAAGCATCCCCGCTTCACCTTTCCCTGCCCCAGCCCAACTGGTCATTCTCCAAGGAGCCCTGGTTTCTGTTGGTGAGGGGGTCTTTGGAAACCAAAAACTGCACTCTGGGTGTGGTCATTACTGCTAGGATACCAGTTTCTAGGCCCTTTCAGTGGACAGAGGGAGGAGACTTATTTTTTAAATCATGAGTTTGTATTAATATTTTAAATTCCAATTTTATGTTGAAGATTTGTTTACTTTATATTTGCATCTTTTTTTCTCTTACAGTGAAAAATTTGATTTCTAACTGTATTAACACAAATGTCTTTCTTGGTTTCACACCCTGGTCTTGACCTCTGTTTGCCTCAAAGCCTATGCTGTTCATCATCTGCCCACTGCTCACTCTGTCCCTGGAGCCCTGCTGAGCCCAACTGTCAGGGGGACGCCACCTCCCCAGCCTGGCAGACTTGTTCCCCCTCCAAGTCGAGCCCATGGGATTTTGTTGCTCACTGTGAGAAAAAGTGGCGAGGCTGGAGATGGGGTGGTAACAAAAGTTAAACCATGGAGAACTTGCAAAGCCTTCGATCTGTGGTCTTTTGTCAAAGACGCAGCTAGCATTCTGAAAGGTACTCTAAGGTGGCTCCAGAGATGGGAAGACCACTTCTACTTCCTCTCATCATCCTTTAAACTATTAAAAGAGACAGTTAATGTGTATCACTCTTCAGTAGCTCATATGACTTTTCATGGTGACACTTTGAAAAAGCTCATATGGTTGTCATAAGCCTCGGAGTGGTGATGCCGATGTATAGCTGAGAGGAGGGCCACACAGGTGGGGCGGTTACTCTTCCTCCTACAGTAGCCTGTTGACAAGGCTCTGTGATTTCTTCATGAGGGATTAACTCCTTTATTCTCCCATCTGAGACGTACCCAGGATGTGATGGTCCCATTACTTTCCCATTACGTCGTCACATCATATGTGTACTTACTCACTGAGGTCCCCTAAGCACATGGAGCCACTGCATAGATCCAGTGGTGGCCTCAGCATGGCACTGCCTTCATGATCTGGAGGAGACATCCACACAATCACTTGATGATGGTACAGTGTATCTAGAGCTGGGATAGAAAGAGGCACCTGGGCTGCAGAGGCACAAAGGAAGGCAGTTAAGGAAGAGGCACAAAGGAAGGGGATCAGGAATACTTTTTGGAGTGGTTTATGCCCACTGAGTTAAAGGATGAACAGGAGCTGGCCAGAGGGAAGGGAGGGCTGCTAGTGGAGGGACCTCACGAGGGAATGCTAGGGAGGGAAGACAGCACAGTCCCTGAAGGAGTGATGCTGTTTGGGCTTCTGGTGAGATGCTGAGGCAGAGTTGCAGGAAGTGAGAGGGTGGGGAGGTGGCCCCTCACCTCATTTCATAGGTCTGGGTGACCCCAGAATGTTAGAGTTTGAAAATCTCTGGACAGGGAACAGCATGAGCAAATTACTGGCAGGTGGCCAACTGGCACAAGATGTACAAGGAGCTAACACAGGGCTGAGCACATGTTGGCACTTAGCAGCCATTCCAGCTGTGACTGTCAGGGTCAAGCCTCTTTGGGACTCAGTGGCTGAGGCTGTTGAGGTTGGCCCGTATTCTTTATACCTGCATTTGCATTTGCTGTAGTCACAGGGTCCAGCTGATGGAGGAGCCACAGAGCCCAGCTTGCCCTGCCAGACCCGAAGCATGGTGGATGACGTGGTTATTGTAGCCGACAGGGGCTAAGAGCTCTCCCCTTTCTGGTGAGAACACGCTGAGTCCAGCCACTGACCTCTGAGGTATTTCTTAGGTAGGCGCAGTCAGTAGCACCCATAAGTTTCTGATGAATTGGCTAGCTCCCCACTGAACTCTGACAAGTCTGAGGGAGAATGCAGTCTTCGCCAAATATGAAGCACAGTTTTATCTCCCGGAGTAGAGTAAATCACTCTTTTTTTTTTTTTTTTTTTTTGGTAGAACCAGTCAGGAGAGATGTTTTCTGTTTCAGTTGGATTTCAGAGACAGAATTAGGTGTAAGTGGGAAGCTGGTATTGGATGAGGAGAGCAGTGCAAATCAGTGAGAAAAATAGGACCATTTAAGAAATGAGTTGGCATAACTGTCTAGATATCTGGGGGAAGAGAGAATTTATCTACCTTCCACCATACACCAAAGTAAATTTTGGACAGACCATGGCTTTAAAACTAAAATATAAAACCATAAAGATGACTAGAAAAAACTTGAGAGTTAAAAAAAATTTTTTTTGTAATCTTATTTTAGGGAAAGCTTTTCCAAGCATGAAAACCACAAAACCATAAATGAAAAGTGATAGATTCAACTATAAGACACTTAAAAAATATTCCACATCAAAAACTAGGAATGTATAAACACTCAAGAGGCAAACACAGATTAGGGTAGATATTTTCATAAAAAGTGCTCATGTCCTTTCTAGAAGGTTTCCTACAATTACCCACAGAAAAATGGCAAAGGCTATGAGGACACAGAAAAAAGCTTTGCAGGAAAGCAAAAGCATATAGCTCTTAAACCATCACCACCACCAGCAGAAGTTCAACCTCACTTCTCACTTCTAATGAGAGAAATACAATTAAAGGTCCAATGAGCTACCATTTCCAACTACCAGATGGTCAAGGAGCATGATTCTTGTTGGCAAGGTTGTAGGGCTATGGGTACTCTCATACACTGGTGAAGGGAGTATGGAATTGATCCAGAGTCTGTGGAAGGCACTCTGCCAGTATCTGTGAAGGTAGAAAGTGCACAGAAATTATCCTGCAGCAGTACAATCACTCATAGGATGCAGTTGTTTCAGGATGTGCACTGCAATGTTGTGAGCAGTTACATTGAGACACTTCACTGTCTATCCACAGGGCGCCAATTAAATATATTCTGATATATTCAGGTACAGAATATGATACAGTTACCTGAAAGTGTGAGGAAGCTGACTAACTACTGATATGCATTGATTTCCAAAGTGAAAATTGAGATGGGGAGAGAGTGCTGTGTGTCACAGTGGAGTGAAATCTGGGCAGGTACCCACACAGCCTGTGTCTGGACAGAGGCCCAGGACACAGTGAAAGCAGGGGGAGGGAGGATATTTTCACTGTAAGACTTTTGTGTCTTTTAAACTTTTCTCTGTTGACATTAGGAATAATGTCTTACACATTAAATTTTACATATTAAAAATGATTTTTTTAAAATTACTAGAGAAAAATTGGTCTGGTTGATAGGTTTTTTCCAGGGAATACTGTATCACACCTCCGACCATGAGAAGATGTGGGAATTTCTGAGGCCACAACTGGCCTGGGAACGCTAAGGCCACGTGGGGATTTCTGGTCACCGCCCTTTGAACATGAAGTATAGTTCATATCCTAGGAAAAATGGGAGCCTGGAGAAAAATGTGTGTCAGTCAACTCCTGCTCTGTAACACATACTAACAGCATCTCCATGTCTTATGGTCACCAGCATCTATTTCTTTCTTTCTTTCTTTCTTTCTTTCTTTCTTTCTTTCTTTCTTTGCAAACAGTTTATTGTCTAGTTGGTTTCCAAATAACACCCAGTGCTCATCCCCACAAGTGCTCTCCTCCATGTCCATCTCCCCGCCCCAACCACACCCATCAGTCCTCAGTTTGTTCTCAGCATTCAAGAGTCTCTCATGGTTTGCCTTTCTCCCTCTCCCCCCCCCATCATTTCCTCCCTTCTTCTCCCCCATGTTCCTCCATTAAGTTCCTCCTAATCCTCCTAACATGGAAACATATGGTATTTGTCCTTCTCTGCCTGACTTATGTCGCTCAGCATAACACCCTCAAGGTGCATCCATGTTGCTACACATGGCCAGATTTCATTCTTTCTCATTGCCATGTCGTATTCCATGGTAGAGATAAACCACATCTTCTTTATCCATTCGTCCGTTGATGGACTCTTAGGTTCTTTCCATGTTTTGGCTATTGTTGAGAGTGCTGCTAAGAACATTGGGGTACATGTGCTCCTATGCATCAGCATGTCTATATCCCTTGGGTAAATTCCTAGCAGTGCTATTGCTGGGTCATAGGGGAGTTCTATTGTTAATTTTTGAGGAACCTCCACACTGTTTTCCAGAGGGGCTGCACCAGTTTACATTCCCACTAACAGTGTAGGAGGGTGCCCGTTTCTCCACATCCTCGCCAGCATTTGGAGTCTCCTGATCTGTTCATTTTAGCCACTCTGACTGGCGTGAGGGGGTATCTCAGTGTGGTTTTGATTTGTATTTCCCTGATGAGGAGGGACGCTGAGCATCGTTTCATGTGTTGCTGGCCATCTGGATGTCCTCTTGGGAGAAATGTCTGTTCATATCTTCTGCCTGTTTCTTTACTGGGTTGTTTTGTTTTTCGGGTGTGGAGTTTGGTGAGTTCCTTATAGATTTTGGATATTAACCCTTTATCTGATATGTCATTTGCAACTATCTTTTCCCATTTCGTTGGTTGCCTATTAGTTTCGTGGGTTGTTTCCTTTGCCGTGCAGAAGCTTTTAATCTTGATGAGGTCACAGTAGTTTATTTTTACTCGTGATTCCCTTGGTTTTGGGGATGTGTCAAGTAAGAAGTTGCTGCGGTGGAGGTCAAGGAGGTTGTTTCCTGCTTTCTCCTCGAGGGTGTTGATGGTTTCCTGTCTCACGTTCAGGTCCTTTATCCATTTTGAGTTTACTTTTGTGCATGGTGTGAGAAAATGATCTAGTTTCATTCTTCTGCATGTTGCTGTCCAGTTCTCCCAACACCATCTGTTAAAAAGGCTGTCTTTTTTTCATTGGATATTCCTTCCTGTTTTGTCAAAGATTAGTTGGCTGTATACTTTTGGGTCCAATGTGAGTTCTCAATTCTGTTCCATTGGTCTATGTGTCTGTTTTTTGTGCAACATTATGTATCTCATTTATAGCATTTTTTAATTCATCATGCCTATTTTTATGCTCCATGTTGTTTGTAACCATAGTTTCTTTGATGTCTTCTATGCTTTTTTCAAGCCCAGCGATTAATTTTATGATTATTGTTCTAAAATCTTGTTCAGTTATTCTGCTTATATGTGTTTTGAGCAGTTCTTAGCTGTCAATTCTTTTTGGAATTTCTTTGGAGGAGAGCTCTTTCATTTCATCATTTTAGTTAGCTCTCTATCTCTTGTTAGTTTTAAAGACTTGTTATGCTCTCTGCACCTGTAGCGCTGCTGTACCCAAGAAGACTCTTTGACTGTCCAGGGCCTATCCTTTCAGAGAGTGTTCTTTGAATGGTATCTCTTGGTCTCTGTTATTGAGACCTTGGTTATTTAAATTCCTACTCATAGTGATATTTGGCACTCTCCACCATGTGTACTTTGGCTTGTTTCTTGAGGTAGCCCTGGAGAAGAAAACAGACAGAGAAACACACAGGGAGCAGAGGCACACAAACGCACAGACAAATCCAACTAACATGCAAACTGAGAGGGAAAACGAAAAAGTTAGAGAAAAGATGGAGGAGGTAAAGCGAATAATAGAAAATAAAAAATACTTTAAAAAGTCAAAAAGGAGAAAAGAAAAGGAAAAAAGAAGAAAACTGATGGACAAAGAATGGTTTAAAGCATATAACCATATTTCCTAGGTACAATTAAATAGCCGGGTGTATGCAGTGCTGGTTGAAGAGCATAGAGAAGGAGAAAGAAGACAGGGCAGGGATGAGGCAAAATTGGAAATAGAATGAACAGGCGGAAGGGATAAGAAGCTTTTTTCAAAGAGCTAATGGGTGGAATATGGTTGGAGAAGTGAGAGAAAGATGCTGGTATTATCCAGAAAAACTATATAGTCTGATTACTCCTGAGAGAAAGAGATGAAAAGGTAGGTAGGTGTAGAATTTACAACTACAGAATGGAGTAAATGTGTCTGTTTAAGTAAGCCGGTGACCAGAATTTGTCAGGTCAGTGTTCCGGAAAAAAGAGGGGAAAAAAGGAAAAAAAAAAAAGAGGAGGGCATCTCTCTAGCAGGGATGGGGCGTGGTTTGATCCAATACAACCTGCGGGAGTTCTGCCTTGGTGGCTGTGGGGTGGAGAGTGGCGGCGCTCCAGTCCCTTCTTCAACCAAGTGCTATACCTCACTTTTTTGGGTGTGTAAACTCCCCATGCCAGGGCTTCAGCCAAAGTGGGTCGTGCTCTTTAACCCAGGCCAGGCCTAGTTTCCAAATCCCAGTCTATGCGCCCCACTGAAATTGCCGTAGACACAACCTCGCAGGCGATCCACTCAGGGCAATTCCAAGCCTCTTGCCTAGCCCTGGGGATTGAGCCAGAATCGCTGCTCCCTTCTCTTCCAGGCCGGGTTGGCGATCAAGGACGGGGTTTGCCTGGGGAGTGCCTTTTGTCCGCTGGAGAGGGGGAAACTGGGTCCCTCTGTGTCTCATCACCCGAAACATGAACTTGTGGGCAAATCTCCCAGTTTTAAGCCCTTCACCTCCCCTCTAGGGATCCAGCTGAGACAGGAGCACAGAGGTGCGGTCAGCGGGAGGCCCCTCCAGGATGAGTTGACGCGCAGGGATTTTTCTCGCACGGTCCTTCTGTGACCCGAGCGGAGGTTTTTCTGTTCCACAGTGACAGGGACTGTGTCTTGAGTAGTTTCAGCCTCTCTCTTTCCCCTCTCACTCCCCACAGAGGGGGATTGCTCCCGTCCCTCTGAGTCTCTGATCCTGACCCAATTTTATCTTCCCCAGTTCGCACTCACGTTAGAAGTCTTTCTCAGTGGAATCTGCGTCCTTTTTCTCCCAATCTCTTGGATTCTGTAAGGTTTCCTATAGCTTCAGATCTTTTCCGTGTGAGATATGGGGGCGAGTGCAATGTACAGAGCTCTCTACGGAGCTCTCTACTTCTCCGCCATCTTGCCCCCTCCACTCAGAATTCCAGCATCTATTTCTTACATGTATGTCTGTGGGTGGCTGAGATAGCTGTGCTTAGAGGCTGGGAGGCAGATGAGACACAAGCACTAGTAGTGCAAGAGGGTATCCAAATGCATAACCATGAGTGTTGCACCTGTTAGCATCCCATTTGTCAAAGCAAGTCCCATGGCCAGGGCCCAGAGCCACAGGGTAGAGGAGCATGATGCACTGAGGGTGGGTGTGAGGGAGAGAAGTCTTGAGGCTCATCGTATATACAGCATGCTTCACTGCACACTTATTTCATGTGTCCTTCCCCAGAATCTGCAGGGCTCATGGCAGTTTAAAGGAAGAGTCTTTTTTTGTCCACCTCATTTTCTTCCCAAAGGTTTCTTAGCCAAAGTTGTGTGAGTCAATACAATTTCTTCTCCACTTGACAGAAAGCATGGAAAGGATGGAAATAAACAGAATAAAAGGACAAAAATGGGTCAGTGCATTAAAGGTTAATACAATTACCAGAATACTGATTCTGCAGGAGCCAGCCACAGGCCCTGGAAATCTGTCTAAATGCCTTCCAAACACCAGGGGAGAAATAGGGATGGGTTGATGCATGTGGAGGAATCCCTCTGAGAAACCCCAGAATGTTCAGTGTCTGGCAAAGACAATGGAGTGCTGAATGGCTTCCCACCACAGGTTGCCTAGCGCCCTTCAGTAGTAGGGGTGATTTGGGGAGGATTTGGAGCTTGTAGGGGTGCTTCGCTCAGCTTCCCACAGCACTACAGTAAAGCCAACCCTGGCTCATGCCGGTCTTCATGGGTCACATATGTGAGAGTTTAAGCGAGAAACTCTTGACGTGTGTGACTGATGCAGCTCTGGTTTACCTCCAGAGGATGCCAGAGAAGAGTGTTGGCTAATGATGATGGACACAGGTGGAGCAGACGTCCTGCCCGGAAAAACAACTATCTGTAAACTGAGGAAGATTCATGCATCCAGGGAAAAAGCCAAGCACAGGCATGTGGAGCGAAAAGGCATGTGAAGGGCCCTTTCACAGTCATTTCCAACTGTGAGCTCTTGGGCTGGGTCAGTGTCTCTGAGGTGATGGTATACTTAGGGATGACAGAGGCCAACCTGGTGAGAAGTGACCTTCCCAGGTGGAGATTCATGAAGGGTAAGAGTGGCTGCCAGTGTTACGTTCTGCGTACTTCTGCTAGAGGCTGGCTCAGGATGGAACTATAAGTGTGGGCTCTACGGCCAGGTGAGAAGACTTCAGTGGGCTCTGTCAGATCATCAGAGGTGTATCTTGCAAAGATTTTGTGATGTCTGTGACAAAGCTTTGTGGGGACCCCATCCACAATGCATAAGAATCCTGGGCACGTTGATAGGCTCATTGTAGGGACATTTTATGGATGGCACTTTTATAATCCAGAGATGGTGCCATTAAAACTATTGTAACATCATTAGGGCACAAACCCACCAGCTAGGTGGATAGGATTTAGTTACATTGAGAGGGCCTTCATATAAAGAGGGAGTGACTCTTTTAAGCATTGCTTCCATTGGTGTCATTTAATGTAGAAGGAGGTGAGCTATGCATAGGTCAGAATCCATGCCCAGTGCCCGCTTGTCAAAGCTCTTCCAACAGGGCTTGCCAGCACCGGCACTCAGTCATCCTGCAGTGCAGTTGTGCACCTGGCTGATTTTGTTGCAGTAGATCTCCTGAGACAGAGGGGTCTACCAGCAATCATATTATCCAGGCTGTGCACAGTAAGAGTAATGGTCACAGCCAAGGGGAGTATTTACATTTGGCTACCTTGCAGGGACTTCCTTTGGGGCAAACAATCTGGATGCTGACCAAGGGAAGCATGGCTGCTTTAGAACAAGAGGTTCTTTACCTCTTTGTTTATGGTTGGGTAGGGCCTGGCCTAGGTCTGCTGATAGAAGCCACCAGAACCCTGGGTTTTATTTCCTAATATGACTGGCATCCATTGGGTTAAAGGCCTCTTTTCCTCTGAGATTCATACATTTCTGATATTTGCTCTGGAACTATAATTACAATCTCCTACAAAATCTGTGATCAATTTGGTTTATTTAATTAGCCAATATTTATGACCTGAATAGTGAGGCAAAGCTGGTGACCTTAGCTTTTTGTCTGATTATGGACCATCATCTGGGCCAATGAATCTGTAGAATCATATCTCTAAGCAATTTGGTAGGGAGTTTCCCTTTGGATTTTTATCCTAAGGGGGGGTCACACTGCATAATCTTCCCCTGATCAAGTTGCTAGCATGTGGAAGATGGAGAGACAATGGGAAGACAGCGGTGAGAGGAGCACTCATCTAGTGAACAGATATGAATGATGTCCTTCCTGATGTCAGAGGAGTGGGAACTCCCTGAAGCACTGGATAGCGGTTCTTGGGAGAAGACTAGTAATTGGTGGTGGGGGGTGGGGGGGTGGGCAGGAAGTGGGCATGGAGATCTGAGGGCCAGGAATCAAGCAGTATTGGAGACTGCGGTAAAATTTCTGTCTATATAGCGGACTGCCTGTTGTTTAAAAGCTTGAGGAACACATCTTTGAATAGGCCATTGTGCTTCTCTATATGACCAGCCACTCAGAGCTGGCGAGCTAGGTGGAAATTCCCCAAGATTCCACATTATAGAGACTGTAACTGATCTGTCTGGGAGGTGAAATGTGTATCTTAATCTGAATCTGTGATGTCTAGTGGGACAAAGGGGGTGAGCACATATCTGGTTAAGAAGGAGATTCCATGATGAGCAGGACGAGTGCTTTGCGTACTGGTATGTCCCAGAGCTGAGCGGTGCCCAGGCCGCTTCTGTGGGCATTTTATATTTCGTGAAGAGCTTGCTAACTCCCTTGGGCATTTTGGGTGGCTTTGACACTAGGTGCTCAGGCCATTAGATCTTGTGCCACCACATGCCATGGATAGGAACCACAATATCCCATACGGTAAGGTGATGAGGTGAAACAGCAGCAAGGTGCACAGCAACAGAGGGACCAAGGGCTCCAGCTGAACTTGCTTTTGTGAGGAGCTATAACTTCCTGAGTGAGGGCACCTTTATTGCATTGGTTAGGACTTGGAGTTCCAGTGCCTCTTACAAACACAGCAGAGTCTCCCTCTCCCCTTAAGGGCATTGCCTGGCACCTTTACCCAGATGTCCACCCTTGGGCAGGCGTTGCCACCAGTGTGTCCTGGCTGTTAATTAACACAACAGAACCTTTCCAAAATGCTAGCCAATTCTCCTAACAGTTGAGAAACTGTTTAGAGTTGAGAAACACATCCCAAATTTAATACCCACTCGGGAATCCATCTTCTGTGGAGTGTTAGCCGACAGAAGACATATTCAGGGCACCTCAAGTCAGTTTCAATGAGTGATATCCCGAGGTTTGGGAGGACTCTGGCTCTTTCTTTCCCAGCTTTTACTTTGGGATGGGAATTTGAGGCAGCACTCTGTATAGGTAGTACATTGCTGAGAAAAGCAGTGTGAATGAATATCAGCAAGTGGTGGATCTATCTCTCCAGATAGAATTACCTGTCTGCAGAGCCAGACCACCATTTACAGCTAAAAGGCATTCTGATTGGGCAATAGCAAGCCTGCCTCTACAATCCTGTTGGAGATGCCAGTGTTAAATTAACATCTGTTAAGTGGAACATAGGGTGCTGGATGGTGAACTATAATTCAAAGACAGACCACAGGGGAAATTGCAGTAAGGAAGTTTATTACTCACAAGTCCTGGAACAAAGACATAGCAGGCCTCAAGATTCCAAGCAGAGAGGTCAAGGCAGAGTGCAGACAGGGAGAACCATAGGGCCTGTGACTCATGCATTTGTTAGATTCCGTGGGTAGAGTGCTTTGGAGTTCCCAGGCTAAAGTTGGGTTGGTTAATTCAAAACAAAGAGAATGGAGTTTTGGTGAGCTCCACAGGTGTCTTATCTAAGGGATGCAAAGGGGAAAGTCCTGGAAGGAGGGGAAGACTGTTGATCACAAGGGCCATTGGTAAGTCCTATCAGGAACTAGTGACTCGGTGGGCCATTATCTAGGGCATGCACTTGCATGTGGGCCTAGTGTCAATTTATGTTCCCCACAGGCTGCTTAGCCAAATGAAATGGATGTCAAGGCAGCAGTATCAGGGAGTAGCTTAGCTAAACTCTCCAGAAGACCCAAACAAGTAATGGCTTAATACAACAAAAGTTTACTTCTTGTTCATGGGACTCACCTGGACTACTGAACAGCTCTTAGGGCAGCACTTTTCCTTGTGGTCATTCAGGGACATAGGCTGATAGAGGCTTTGCCATTTTGAATATTTGACTTCCAAGGGGAAGAGCATGGGAGGTTTTGAGGGTGGCCAGAGCTGAGGCACAGGCACTCCTATCTACAAGGAGGCTGGGATGCAGCCTGGCTGTGTGCTCAAGAGGACCAGCTGGCCACTGCCTGCAACAGTTGCTTAATTGGAAACTAATTTGACAATAAACTATTTATAAAAACAAACAAACAAGCAAACAAACAAAAAAACCAGTTGCTTAAGGATGCCTTAGAGATGTGGAAACCATCTGTGACCAAGAAGTGTCATTACTGCTTTTTGTAATGGTGAAATTCTGGAAACAACCCAATGTCTAGCAATGAGGAAATTAGCAAAAAATATCTATACAGTTTGACATTGTATGGCTACTAGAGGTCATGCTTTGGGGGATATTTAAGGAAGAAAATGAAATGATAGTATAAAATATTAACTGATAAAAGCAGGGCACCAAACTGAATATTCAATATCTCACCTTTGAAAAATCTAGAGCATATGAAATGTACTGAATTAATAACAGTGGTTCTCTCTGGGCAGGAGAATTATGGATAGCTTTTATTTGTTCTTCATCTTTCCCTATTTCCTAATTTCCTGCAATGAATACAGATTTACAGTCAGAAAAAATGATGCAAAACTACATGCTGATTTACAAGGAACAGACTTGGAGGCACTTCTCTCATGTCTCTGTAATGACCTGGTCTGTATTGATTGATTTTCTCAGTGGGCAGATCAGGGAGCCCTGCTGCAGCCTGGCGGGACTAAATTGGCTATTGGCCCAGCAGGCCTGGCAGCAGACTCAGGCATTCTCCATCTCTCTCCTTGGCTTTGTTTTCTCTAGAGAGTCCACCTTTTCTCCTCTGATTCCCACAGAAAGTAGAGCATGGGCTCAACTGCAGTGTAGGCCTTTGGGGCAGAATGAGGGGAGGTACTAAGGAGCCCTTACCCAAGCAGACCCCCACCCTGGCATCAAGGTGCTTTGTTGAGCTGGGAGGGCCATGGAGAAAGCATACTTCCCACATGTTGACTGTATTATCTATTTACTCCACAGACCAGCTCTGAAATAGTGTTTGCTCAGCCAACCAATGAGAATGCAGCAACAAGCAGGGAAGTATACAGACATAACTGGTTGAGAATGGATGCAAAGATGTGCTTGATTGCAAAGCTCTGGAGAAAAGTCTGTTTCACTCTCACTGAACTGAGAGAAACCTAGTGAGCTTTTCCTTTCCTGAGGAATAGGCTATAAAAGGACAGTGCTTTTCCTCTGTGGTCTAAGGCTTTCATGATGAAAATCCTAGAACTGTGACTTCTAGATTTTGGAGATACTTCTCTGTTAGAAGCAGGTCCAGCAGTAGTCTGGGTACAGAAGGATAAGCACCCAAGGCCCAGAGAGACTGGCCTGGAAACACCAGTCCTTAAGACAGAGTCCAGCAGCAGGCACTCGTGGGTAGATGCAGGCAAGCTGGGGGCATTTGGGGTGAGTCAGAAGCAGTTCACAAACTGAGGGTCTCAGGGCTGGAGGTACCATTGGGCCCTGGGCTCTCTTGCACTGTGTCCAACACTGCTGAAATTCATTTTTATTTCTGTTTCAGGTAAATGTCATACTGGCTCTGCCATAAGAGACTGCCAGTCTCCATTTTACACAGCCAGAAGTTGGCAGAAGATTTAAGTGCAGGTATGGTACCCAGGACATGTGGCTGGCTAGGGAGCAGGTGGGTTGGTCCCAGACTCCTCTTCTTGCTGTCACTGTGTGGCCCCTGATGTGGGACTGGCCATTTCACAGGAGCTTACAGGAAGCTTTCCAGAGACAAGGCTCTGGCAGGCAGTGACAGGATCCCAGGGCTGAACTCTTGGCTCGGAGTTGCTCCAAGTGGGCTCAGTTTAAGGCAGGACCTCCCTGGACTATAGCTGACAGACTGCACAGGTCAAGGTGAATAACCAAGAGTAGTCACTGGTGCAGAGGGGTGATGACAGGCTAAGTCCAGCCTCAGAGGTGGAGGGCCTGGGGCAGGGGCAAATTCCATGGTCAATCCAACACATAAGTGGCAGAAATAGGGCATGTCCAGCTTGTCTTCAGTGACACTGTCCGTGACACTGTCCTTCCTTCTAAGGATTCCTGGAGTGTTCCTTTCTCTGTACCTGATTAGTTTCACCTCTAACTCTCCCCCTCCTCCCACGCCCCGCTCTCAGGTAGAAATCTGTGTTCAGGCAACGGTTTGACATCACATGTCTAGGAACACAAGCAGGCCTGTTGGTGGATAAGGGCTGGGCTGCTGTGGTTATTGTCATCTCCCTCTAGGAGAAGTTGGCCATGGCATGCTGTTCTGTAGGGATTTCTATTTCCAGCCTCATGCCTAATTAGATTATGGTGAATTTATAAGCCTCAGACAGCAGACAGGAAATTAATTAAAGCATGAGAGCAAGCAAACATTTTTTTTTGAATGGAGTCTTCTTGGTAGTTGCAAAATTACAACAAAAATAACAATATTAAATCATACTTTAATGAATGTTCACAATAAAGCAACACTTTTCCTATATTAGCTCATAAACCTTCATTTTACTGATGAGGAAATAGAGTAGGGAGCCTAAGCACAGCAGGATCCCAAAGTCAGTGGACTAGGTGGCACCAGCAGAGTTGCTGATTCCTTGCTCTCAAGCACTGGACCACCCCAATGGCTGTAGGCTCTAGGAGCCTGTGGGTACCTCCTCCCTGCCCCTCTGCTCTTCTTCCTGTGTGAGTAGAAACCTAGGCCTCATTGTTACTGTCACTGGCTGTGGCACCCATATAGGGCTGCACTTCTTCACCCAGTCCAACCCCCTCCCCAGCCCCTCTGTGGGTGGTTCAATCAAGCATCTTTTGCATCTGGCTGGTTTAGGACCAAGCAGGGTTGGAAGGGGTAGTGTGAGGGGAGGCAAATACTGGGGTTCTGGGAAAGTTCCTTAGCTCTTAGCAAGGGTCCCCAGGAGGAGTGGAGCCATTCTCACCTCTAGTATTTCTATGTCTGGATATATCCTGTTCCCAGCCTGATGGTGATGCCACATTTAGCAGAGGGTACAGCCAAGGACATGTGAAGGGTGCGCTCCAGCCAGCCATGGCCGCTGGTTACGAAACCCACTCATACTTACTGTTAGCAGTGCTTTCGGTTTGCTGCAGCTCCCTGTTGAATTGCTCTAACCAAGACAGCCCAGGTCTGCACTTACCATCCTGATAGCTTAATTGATTTAAGTTTGCCTTACTCTGTGATGTAGTTTTTGTTCCAGAATGTTGGCTCAATCATTTCAAGATATCCTTGTGTGGTCTTCACACAAACCCGAATTTAAGATCCCCTGGTTGTGTGTAAGGAAGTAGATGTTCTGGAGACTTCCTCCCTTTGTGAGCTGTGATTCTGGGGTCTAGTGTGGAAAATGCAGTTAGGCCTCTCTTCCTGAGTAAATGTTTTCACAGCCAGGTTTGTGTTTGGCAGAGAATAGGATTCATGGCATATAATTTTTCAGTCTTTGTGAATACCGTGCACATGTCTGAAGATCCTAAAGGTCTAGCTGTATTTTTAAAAATGAAAAGGGAGGGAAACCCAATGACACATGTGCAGTGAAATCGAAGGTAGCATCTGGTGTGAGCTAATAGGCACAGACTGAGACCCGCCACCCACCCCTTCATTCACTCTGCTGCAGCCCCTCCCGCCTGGAGTGTCCTTTGATGAATGGTGACGAGAGGTGGCCCTGATGGGATTACTGAGGAGAGGATGAGAATTTCCAGGTCATGGTCATGGTCAGACCCAGAGGAGGAGCCCATTTTAATTTGACTTCTCTAAAACTATTTTTCCTGGATGATCACGTCATGTTTTCTCTTGGTGAGTTTAATCGCCTGTCTGATTACTGATCTTTCAATTATGAAGTGAGAAATTTCTGAGGTTCTCTTCCCTGGAATGAAAGGTTTCATGAATGCCATGAGCATCTCCCTAAGAGTGGAGCCTGTCATTGCATTGAGCCTTCCTGTGGAGGCGTGGCTAAGTCTCAACCAAATCTCTCCTTCCCTGATATGAATTTATTTAATTTGCCTCTGTTTTTATAAAATACATTTTTGAAGACACTGAAACAAACAAGGTTCACACCTTTGTTGTCTTCTGAAGTCAATTTTCCCTGCCTTTGAGTTGCTGAAAATCCAGTCTTTTTTTTTTTTAAGATGTTTTATTTATTTCGAGAAAGAGAAAGCGAGAGCAAGAACAAGCGAGAGAAAGAGAATGAATCTTAAGCAGGTTCCACACCCTGCATAGAGCCTGATGCAGGGCTCAATTTTATGACCATGAGATTATGATCTGAGCCAAAATTAAGAGTCAGACACTCAACCAACTGAGCCACCCAGGCACCCTGAAATCCAGTCTTTCTACCAACCTCTGGTCTCTCTTTACGAGTGTGCCCTGAGAAGAGGCTATCTTGGGAGTGCAGGATTTGATGGGCACAGCCAAATTTACCTTTGGGAAAGGGATCCTGGAGTGGTGCTACAGAGTTTTCAGAAAACAGTTCTCCTGGGCTGTCCACTGTAAGGGGGCCAAGGGATCCAGAGCCAGCTGTGGATGATGGTGTCCTGTGTGGCTTCAGACTGAATGTGCCTATATATCTCTCAAGGGTCTCATTAATGAGCAGATGTGGGTTCAGGAGTTCTGGATGGGGGCCACAGTTTCAACATTTCTTACCAGCTCCCAGATGAGGACAGTGCTGCTGGGCTGAGGGCCCAGCCCTTGAGCAGAACAGGAGAGAGGAGCTGTCAGGAGGAGCAGGCAAATGTGACGCACATGATAATCTACAGACTCCTCTTTCCTGTTGTGCAGAAATCTCAGTGAGCCCCGTCAAGTGTGAGACATGAGACATGGATCCAACCCAAGATAAGTCTCATTTCAGACAGCCTGTCAGGAGTTCAGAATGCAGCACCCCCATATCTGGATGTGAGTTCTGTGTTGAATCAGGCTGGGATATAGCGGAACTCAAACCTGTGGTCTCAGAGTTTGGGGTAAACGTGTGAAGCTGCCAAGTGTCCCTGAGGGTCACTGCATAGGGTCCCCAATAACAGAGTTAAGCAAGAGTTACTGCATGTGACTTACCTTATCTCCCCATATTCAGAGTCTACCTATGCTGATCTTGATCTTTAGTCTACTAAAGCTTCTAGAGTTTGCTTTATACAATGTAATAGTTACTCAGATGTGACTAGTTGAATTCTAAAAAATTTGGTACATTAATCATAGGGCATTCTGAAGTTGGAGGACGTGTGTGTGTGTGTGTGTGTGTGAAACAGGAGGGAAAAGAGGTTTGGTTACATTTCAAGTGACCTGAGCTCTGTTTTCTCCAACCTTTGGTCAATTGTCAGTCCATCAATTCATCCACTATGTCATTTCTTCTTCTGTGCATCTGACCTGTGCTGACATGCTCCAGTTATGGCAACTGATCACTGAGGGTCTGCAGTGGGCCACAGCCTTGTATGATGTTAGGTCATGCTCTGGGTCATCTCGCCCACCATGACTTGGGGAGCTGGAATGGTTCATGCTTTATGGATGAAGATATGAAGTTTCAGGGAGGTTGAAGACTTGGCCACATCATACAGCCTGCAAATGGCACAGGTGACATCAAACTCCACTAGACACCCAGCCACTTTGGCTCCCACTGAATTCTCATTCTGTAACTTCAAACTTTGTGTCTTTTTTTAAAATTCCAGTATAGTTAACATACAGTGTCATATTAGTTTCAGGTGTACAGTACAGTGATTGAACAATTCAATACAACACCTGGTGCTCATCATGGCAAGTGTACTCCTTAATTCCCATCACCTATTTAACCCCTTCTCCCCCACCTCTCCTCTGGTTACCATCAGTTTGTTCTCTGTAGTTAAGAGTCTGTTTCTTGTTTTTTCTCTCTTATTTTTTCTTTTTTGCTTGTTTGTTTTGTTTTTTAAATTCTACATATGAGTGAAACCATATATTTGTCTTTCTCTGACTTATTTCACTTAGCATTATACCCTTTAGCTCCATCCACATTGTTGCAAATGGCAAGACTTCATTCTTTTTTATGGCTGAATTATATTTCATTATATATGTCACTTCTTCCTTATCCATTCATCCAACACTTGGGTTCCTTCCATAATTTGGCTATTGTAAATAATGCTGCAATTAACATAAGGATACATGCATCTCTGTGAATTAATGTTTTTGTATTTTTTGGGGAAATACTCAGTAGTTCAATTACCAGATCTTAGGGTAGTTCTATTTTTAATTTTTTAAGGAATATCTATACTGTTTTCCAGCGTGGCTGCACCAGCTTGCATTCCCACCAAGAGTGCAAGAGGGTTCTCCTTTCTCTACATCCTCATCAACACCTGTTGTTTCTTGTGTTATCGATTTTAGCCATTCTGACAGGTATGAGGTGATATCTCATTGTAGTTTTGATTTGTATTTCCCTGATGATGAGTAATGTTGAGCATCATTTTATGTGTCCATTAGCCACCAAAGATGTCTTCTTTGAAGAAATATCTGTTCATGTCTTCTGTCCATTTTAAAATCGGATTTTTTGTTCTTGGGGTGTTGAGTTTGATAGGTTCTTTATGTATTTTGGATACTAACCTTTTATTGGCTATGTCATTTGCAAATATCTTCTTCCATTCTGTTGGTTGTCTTTTTGTTTTATTGATGGCTTCCTTCCCTGTGCAGAAGCTTTTTATTTTGATGAAGCCCCAATAGTTTATTTTTACTTTTATTTTCCTTGCCTCAGGAGACATAACTAGAAAAATGTTGCTATGACTGATGTCAGAGAAATTACTGTCTCTACCCTCTTCTAGGATTTTTATGGTTTCCCATTTCACATTTAGGTCTTTAATCCATTTTGAATTTATTTTTGTGTATGGTGTAAGAAAGTGATCCAGTGTCATTCTTCTGCATGTAGCTGTCTAGTTTTCCCAACACCATTTGTTGAAGAGACTGTTCTTTTCCCATTAGATATTCTTCCCTGCTTTATTGAAGATTAATCGACCATATAGTTGTGGGTTCATTTCTGGATTTTTTATTCTGTTCTATTGATCCTTGTGTCTGTTTTTGATAATACTGTCTTGATGACTACAGCTTTGTAACATAACTTGAAGTCCAGAATTGTGATGCCTCCATGCTTTACTTTTTTTATTCAGATTCATGCTTATTTATTTATTTATATCTAAGTTAGTTAACATATAGTGTAGTAATCATTTCAGGAGTAGAATTTAGTGACTCATTACTTACATATAACACCCAGTGCTCATACCAACAAGTGTCCTCCTAATGCCCATCACCCATTTAGCTGATCCCCCTGCCTAATCCCCTCCAGCAATTCTTAGTTTGTTATCTGTGTTTAAGAGTCTCTTGTGGTTTGCCCCCTCTCTGTTTTTATCTTACTTTTTCCTGCTCTCTCTATGTTCATCTAGGGCTGACCCCTCCTCTGACCCTCCTGCCTTCTTAAGGGCTGTGAATATTTTAATATTCCCTGTCCTGAGCATGGCACATGGAAAATAGCAGGACCTCAATAAGTTATTACTGTCCAAGTGTGGAACAGACTGACAAAGTTTATAGTTACAAAGACACAAAATAGCCAAAGTAATTTTGAAAAAGAAAAGCAGATGTTTTAATGGTCTGTTCCACACTTGGACACTTACTCAAGTTCATTCATTAATAATAACTTACTGAGGTCTTGTTATATTCCATGTACCATGCTCAGGACAGGGAATATTAAAATACCCACAGTCCTTGGGATGGCACATAGATGCATCAGGCATCAGTACATCAGGGTCCCTACTTGGAGCAAGATTCAATGGAGGCTCAGACAAGGGGCCAGCCTTGCCAGGGATCAGGGGTCAGGAAGTCAGAGAAGATGTTGGTCCTACAAGGTACTCAGGAAGTCAGACAATGACCCCTCTGTCAGGGGTCAGAGGTCTTTACAGAGGAGTTTGCCCCCTGCATGTGTCAGGGAGGATACACTGGGCAAATGGACTTAGTGCACCAGAGTGTGGAACATGGTTCCTGGTGTTCTGCTCAATGTGTACATAAGTCTTGTCTCTCAGAGGGTCACAGGCTCCCAAAGGACTGATCCATGCTTTACTTTTCTCTATTCATGACTTGCCCACAGAAGGGGCTGTGAAAATAAGCAGAGTTGAAAGAAAACCTCTATAATCTGAAGTCTCCATCTCCCAGCTACTCAAGGCAGATAAAATAAAAATGATACCATTTTTTGGGGACAATCACACTATCTAGAATTTAATAAAAGCCTTCTTATAATGCTAGCAAGTGTGAAAGGAGACACACATGGATAGAGTAGACGTCAGGACTAACTTTCCAGAAAGCACTTTTTCACTTGGTTAATATATTTGTTTGTTTGTTTGTTTGTTTATTCTGATTTTAGGAATCTGTCCTAAGAAACAGTGAGAAACTCAAAGTCACAGCAGAAACCTCCTGGTGTTGCTCAGAACTGTAGAGCTAGAGATTGTCTGGTGGTGGTTGTACAGAAGAGCTGAGGAGTGGTTTGGTGAGAGCTCTGTGACCAGTCATGAACACTGTAGGAGTTTGGAATAGCAGGGACATGCTTATAATTTGACGGTAAAAGAAAAAAGGCCAATACAAAACATGTGGTGTCATTGCAGCACGTAAAATTGTATACAGACAGAAAGAAACACACTGGAGTATGACTAATGGTTACCTTTGAGAGAGACACTTATAGCTGACTTAATTTATTTCTCTGTAATTTAAAAAATGGTCTGCTGTAAACCTTTGACAATTGCCTAGCAAAGACCTCATTACAAATAACTGAGACAACACAATTTTGGTCGAGGAAATGTGCAAAAGCCTGTGGTGTGTATTTGTTTCCTAAGTTCACCATAACAAATTACTACAAGTTTAACAGCATAAGACACCACAAACTTACTATCTTCTAGTTGTGGAGTCCAGACATCTGAAATGGGCTAAAATAAAGGTGTTAACAGGATGCATTACTTCTGGAATCCCTAGGTGAAAACTTGCTTCCTTGCCTTTTTCAGCTTCTGGAGGCTGCCTGCATTCCTTCATTCATCCAAGCTCTGCCTCCTCCATGTGTCCCCTTCTCTGGTTCTGCTATTCTGGGACCATCTTATAAAAACTCAGTGATTGCTCTGAGCTCACCTGGATAATCCAGGATAATATCCCCCATCCCAAGATCCTACATGTAATTACATCTTCAAAGTGCTTTTTTACTGCATAAGGTAACATGGTCACTGGTTCTGCGGATTAGGGCATGGACATCTTTTGGGTGCCATCACTCTGCCTACACAGGGGACATGAGAGTGCCATGGCTGGTACTGGGGAACCTGCCCAGCACTTCACCACGACCCTTGCAGCAGTGTTCTCTAAAGTTCTTAGCAAAGCTAGTGTAAGAACTTGAGAAAGAGAAATTGATCACCTGTCTGATGTTGTCAAGGTGGATCCTTCTTAGTAAATGCAGTACTCACAGAGACCTCTGGTGGGATTCAGAGGTGGAGGTATGGGTATCTGAGTTCCTGGAATTTCACCTGCCAATCAACGTTACAGAGAAAAGTGAGGAGAAGCAAGTCTGTGTGTGTGTGTGTGTGTGTGTGTGTGTGCAGAAGAGGGTTTCACCATGCCTGAGACAACTTCTTGGAGAAGTATAGGAAACTGGGACCAAGGGTTGTATTCCAGAACCCCAAGAGGCGGGCAGAATCATGGGAAGTGGAGGAAAAAACCATTGCATCTGTACAGTGCTTCACACTCGACAGCGTTTTCTTCAGTTGTTTTACCTCATTTATTACTTCATGCATTAATTCAGCACATTTTTGGGAGTGCCTATTGTGACAAAAGGGGTTAAAGATGGTGCTCCAGTCCTGTGCCTTGCCACACACAGTCCCTATTCCTGGTGGGTGCAGGATTTCTGCTGCAAGTCAAGAGGCATTTCCCATGTCTCCTGAGAGGGCCCAGGTCTGGAGCAGGCTCCCTCTCACTCTGCAGGCTAGACTGTGCTCTAGGGACTCAGGCTCTCCATCTACCTCCAGCCAGACCATGAGGCTTCCTCCACTCCTGCCGTGATTCTTGGCAGGGCAGGAGGTCCAGGCTGCCATCTGGTCCATCCTGCCTTTCCTGGGAAGCTGAAGCCCTCCTGACCTGGCTCTTCCTCATTTCTCTGTCCTTGCCTCCCTTCTTCTCTCCCCACGTTCCCAGGCTCTCTTCCTCTTCTCTCTCATGACCATCCATCCTTCTTTTCTCCCATTTTCTCTCCACAGAAATAACAACTTGGGGCTGGAGCAAGCAAAATGGAAGGAACTCCCATTTCCCCTGAGGACTCCTCCATTTGGACAGGCGCTGCTCCTATTTCTTTCTGTAGAATTAACAAAGGAGCTCTCATCCAGGAGGCAAAGTAGAGAGAAAAGAAAATGCTTTTAGAACAGGGCCCAGAATCTGATCTGGGGTCTGGGAAGTAGAGCAGACTGGTGTTGCAGCCAGGGCTCCTGTCATTCCATTAATGGGACCAGTGCCTGCTGAGAGAGAGGGTGGGAGTCTGTGCAGAGGCCACTGCCCCCTGCACTGTCTGCTGGTTCCCACACAGAGTGCTGGGGGTGCAGGTGGGGGGGCTGTGTTCCCTGGGAACACCAGGTGTCAGGCTGAGTGGACTCTTGGTGGGGGTGCAGGTGAGGCAAGTGGCTTAAGGCTGAGGGCTGCTACTCTCCTCTGAACCTCACATCTGGGCATCTTTAGTTTAAATGAAGGCTCTGTTCCCTGCAGTGAGCTCCCACAGGTGTGTTCCTGGAGTACCTACCTCGCAGCATTGCTGCTGATAGTGGTGAGGGGAAGGGGATAGGGCCGAGGTGGACACAGGATCTGGTGCCCTCAGTACTTCTTCATGCCAAGGATCAAGGATTACTTGTTCCAGGGCTGGCTCAGAGTCAATGAAGCTTCAGTGCCACAGGCCACTCCCAAGTCACTATGGGAGATGCCATGGACTGAATTGTGCCCCCCACCCCAAGTTCATATGCTGTAGCCCTAACCCTCAGTGTAATGGTATTTGGAAGTGGGACCTTTGACAAGCATTAGGGTTGGATGAGGTCATGAGGACCAAGCCCCCATGATGTAATTACTGTTCTTATAAGAAGAGATGCCAGAGAGCTTGCTTTCTCTGCCATATGAGGACACAGTGAGGAGATCATCTGCCAGTCAGGAAGAGGGCTCTCACCAGAACCTGACTACGTTGGCACCCTGACCTCAGACTTTTGGCCCCCAGAGCTTTGAGAAAACAATTTGCTGTTGTTTAAGCCGCTTAGTCTATGGCACTTTGTTATGGCAGCCTGAGCTGACAAATACAGATGTTGGTACTGGGAAGTGGGATGCTGCCGTAACAAACACCTGAACACATGGAAGCAGCTTCGGAATGATGAGGTGACGGGTAGGGGCTGGAAGAGTTTTGAGGTGCATCCTAGGAATATGGATGTTAAGGGTGATCCTGATAAGGCTCAGATGAAAATGAGGGGTGTGTTCTTGGAAACCGGAGGAATAGTGATCCTTGTTACTTGCAGCAGATAACTTGGCCGCACTGTGTTTTAGCATTTTGTGGAAGGCAGAACTAGTGAGGGATAAAATAGGATATGTAGCTGACGAGATTTCTAAGCAAAGTGCGTGGCCTGGTTTCTCCTGACTGCTTAAGGAATGTAACATGTAAAAGGAGTTAAGATGGAATTGTGAAGCAAAAAGGAGCCAGAACTTGAAGATTTGGAAAATTCTCAGTCTACCCATATTGCAAACAACAAGCAAGCTTGTTCTGCAGAGAACAGAGTGTGACTGAACGCTGTCTGATAAACAGGTCATGGGATGGGCCTCTCAGATGCTTAATCAGCCAGTGTGGCAGAAATGAGGCGCAGTGATGGCGTTGCACCAGCTGAGACACTGCCCACTTGGACTAGAGGGGATGAAGAAATAGACAGAATGAAGGAAGGCCGTCAGGCTTCTAGATTCTATAGGACCTGACCAGAGAGCCATTTGGCTGCTATGGCTCATATACCATTCTTCAAGGACAGGGAAGAAGGGCCCTGAAGGTAATTCGGAGACTATCAAGACCACTGTTTTGGTTCCAGCAGGTCAGGTGGCCTTTGATTGAGGCCTTGGGATTGCCCTATAGAGCCTTGAGGAGGGGTGGCCTCAGCCACGGGGGCTGCCACTTCAGTGATCCTGGGTGCAGGCCGTGTTCTCACGCCTTCGGATCGGATGGCATCGGCCTTGCTAGGCTTGGGACCTGTCACCCCTTCCTTCTCTCTTTTCTCTCCCTTTTGGAATGGGATCCTCTGCCTGTCCCATTTGGGAAGAGTGTAATGTGTCTGATTTCACAGGTCACACAGCTGGAGAGGAATTTTGCCTCAGGATGGTCTGTGCCCAGAGTTTCACCCACAACTGATTTAGGTGACCTTTCTATCTTTCTGTCTGTCTTTCTCTCTTCCTTCCTCCCTTTCTTATGTTTTGTTTTGTTTTTATTTATTTAGGTGTAACTGACACAGTGTTATATTGGTTTCAGGTGTATAACATAATGATTTAGCAATTCTATACCATTACTCATTATACTTATACCACGATAAGTATAGCCACGACCTGTCATAAAGCAACATTATTAGCATCTTATTGACTATATTCTCTATGCTGTACTTTTCATTTCTGTGACTTATTTATTTTATAACTAGGATTTTGTACCTCTTAAGATGCTTTATCTATGCCACCTGCTCCCCCTCCCCCATCTGCCCTCTGGACACTAGCAGTTTGTTCTCCATATTTTAGAGTCTGGGGACCCCTGGGTGGCTCAGTCGGTTAAGTGTTCGACTTTGACTCAGGTCATGATCTCACGGTCCATGGATTTGAGCCCCGTGATGGGCTCTATGCTGACAGCTCAGAGCCTGGAGCCTGCTTCAGATTCTGTGTCTCCCTCTCTCTCTGTCCCTCCTGCACTCTCTCTATCTCTCAAAAGTAAATACAAATTAAAAAGTCTGTTTTTTTTTGTTTCTTTGCTTGCTTTGTTTTTTAGATTCTACATATAAGTGAAATCATCTAGTATGTATCTTTCTTTAACTGACTTAATTTGCTTAGTATTATACTCTCTAGGTCCATCCATGTTGTCAAAATGGCAAGATTTCATTCTTTTTATGGCTGAGTGATATTCTGTTGTGTATATATATATTTATCACACTTTATTTACTCACTCATCTATCCATGGACACTTAGGTTGCATACATATCTTGGCTATTGTACATAATGCTGCAATAAACATAAGGTTTGCAGCATTATACACAATAGGTGATATTTAAATTTTTTTAAATGTTTATTTATGTTGAGAGAGAGAGAGAAAGAGACAGAGCATGAGCAGGGGAGGGGCAGAGAGAGAGGGAGACACAGAATCTGAAGCAGGCTCCTGGCTCTGAGCTGTCAGCACAGAGCTCAACATGGGGCTTGAACTCACGAACCATGAGATCATGACCTGAACCGAAGTCAGATGCTCAACTGACTGAGTCACCCAGGCACCCCTACAATAAGTGATATTTAGGTAAGTCTTTGGACTTTGGAGTTCGGAATTGGTGCTGGAAGGAGTTCAGAGTTTTGGGGGCTGTTGCGAGGGAGTGGCTGTATTTTGTGTGTGAAGGACATGCATTTGTGGGCCAGGGCTGGAATATCATGGACTGAATGGAAGTCTTTGCTCAGGGGCACTTTGGAGGTGAACATGCAGGGATACACTCCAGCTTGTAAGGTGAGGTGGTACCTGCAGTCTGAGGGCTGACTGCGAGTGAGGGCCCCTCCCCACTGAGTCCCGGGACAGCCCTGGGAGGTACGTGGCACACCCTGTCCTGCAGGGAGCCCTGGGTGGGCCAGGTGGGCTGGGCCCTACCCTGTGCCTGTGCCCCCACATCATTTCTCTCCAGCACAGGCTTCCAGGTTTTGAACCAGGGTCACTGTCTGCATAATAGTCACCTGAAAGGACTCATTATTCCTGCACAGATGACCAGTTTTCCAAACATCAGCAGGCAGAGTGTAATGAGTACATTTTTACAGACTTTGCTGTTGGCAGGGCTGGGGGCCTGAGCTGGGCCTCCCTTTCTTTAAAGCCTTGGTTTCTCAATTTAGCAGTGTTGTAAAGATGAAGATAATGTGTAAAGTGCTTCATGGAGTGCCTGCCCCTTCCCCTTCCATTTCCCACTCCCCATTATCTCATTTGACTCACCCACAGCCTTGTGTCTTCTCCTGGGGAGGAAGGGAATGGCCATCCTGAGCTCGTCTTCCCTGGGCACTGTGGTGGGGCTTGCACTGATGTTACATCATCCTTCTAAAGTTTCTGGACCTGACTGTCATTCCACATCCCCCAAATCCACACTGAGGGTCTCCTATGTGCTACTCTGCATTCTAAGGGCTAGAGATTCAGCAGTGATGGAAACAGAAACCTCCACCCTTTAGGAGCCTACATTATAGTGGAGAAACAAATGAGATAAGGAGAAAAAGCCTATAAGTAGGTGATGTGATGAATGTTACTAAGAAGAAAAGTAAAGGTGGGGGATTGTCAAGTGGGAGGTTTGTAACTACAAATAGGGGGCCTGAGAAGTTGCTGGAGTAAGCAGCAGCTGAAGGAGGTGAGGAAGGAAGCCATGTGATGGCATGGGAGGAAAGTGCCAGGCAGAGGTAGCCACGTATGCAAAGGCCCTGAGAGGCATATAGAGGGCAAGACCAGAATTAATCAGGCCTGGGCCACCACAGGGATTTTGGCCCTCACTCTTAGTGAGATAGGAAGTCCAGAGGCACCGCAGTGAAGAGGATGGCTAGGAGATGACTTACATTTAACAAGCTCGCTCTGACTGCCTAGATGAGAAGAACCTGAGGAACAAGGGTGGGTGGCTGAGCAGGGATGCAGAGAGAGACAGAGTGGCTCAGGCCAGGGGCTGGCAGTGTGGGTGAGGAGAAGTGCTTGCAGTCTGTGTCTACTTGCAGGCAGATGCCTGGATGCCCTGCTGGACTGTGTGTGGGCCTGGGGAGGGGAGGGTCGTGGCTCACTCCGTGGCTTGTGGCTGAGCACCTGGCCCTTGGCCCCTGGAGCCGCGATGGCTGACCCAGGAAGGGCAGGCTGCCCTGCACATGGGAGTGGCTGTCTGTGAGGCTTCTGGCAGAGTGCGCAGCATATCCGGGCTTCGCTCAGTGCGGAGGCACACACTGGACTTACACCTCTGGGGTTCTCTGGAAAGGGGCGGTTTACTTGCCAGGGCACCTGATGAGACGCAGAGTGGCCAGAAGAGAGGAGCCCCAGGTTCGCTTCCTACAAGTCAGAGACTAGGAGGAACCAGCAAGTGAAACGGGAAGAGGAGGGGCAGGAGGAGAGCAACGGGGGCTCATCCCACTGGGGAGCCGGGATGGGCTGTGAATCCTGATCCTGCAGTAGGAGTGTGGGGCAAGGTCCTGAGGGATGAGTGATCCTGGTGGGGGTGATGGGGCCCCTGGAGGGGAAGGACCAGCTGTGTTTGGCGTTCAGGCTCTGGTTTCTTGCACATGAAATGTTATGGACGCAGTGCTTGACACTATTTTCACCATCTCCCGGGTCTGGTTTCCAATGTCTCACTGTGAAGTGGGCACTCAAGTCCCGTGTCGACGTCCAGTCTTCCCTTTATTGATGATCCGCTGGCACATGCAGTTGTGCTCCACTTAAGAGCCTCGTTTTCGCTGGAACATTCTGTCATTGCCCTCACCTGAGGAGTCCTTTCAGCAAGGAAAAAGTGTTGGACACTTTGGAAGATGCCAGAGGGGCCATTGGGTGGGGTGGGCAGAGCCTACTGGTCGACTTTGGTATCCTGTGCTCTGAGAAACCCCCTCTCAGGGGAGCAGACCCACCCTGGAGACCACCCTTTGACTTCTAGATGGGCAGGGATGGAGGGGGTATTCAGGGGACCCCAGATGGGTAAGAATATGGGGGAGTCAGGGACCCTAGGGAGGGTGAGGTATGGGGGGTCAGCATCCCCTAGAAGGGTGGGCACCAAAAGAGGGTCATTTCAAGGTGTCAGGGCCTTGTTTATGGGGATAACACCAGGTATTTTCCAATCTACATTATTTGTTCTCAGAGAAACATTTTCCTTCCCTTTTCAGATTTTCTTCATTAGTCATGAATTCAATTTTATACAAATAAGGTTTGAACCTTAGTCTCAAAGGCTTACTTTTTAGCCATGTTGGTCATCGCAGGGGTTGGTACCTTTCTGGACATTGTTCTGCATTAGGCAGGGATGGGAAAGAATTCCTGGACAACTGTGTCCAGTATGCTGAGACACACACTGGCTCCTGACAATCTGGTGTAAAGGCCCCACTCTCCCCAGGTAGGAATGTGCAGAAAATGTACCTAAGGTATTTGTTACTCACTTCACACGTGTTTTGGAATCACAAGGAGGCCTGGCAGACCCTGCAGGGTCAGGAAGGGTGAAACAGATTCTCTGCATGCTGGCTACTAGGTGCAAGAGTGGGGGCAGCTAGAGTGGGCTCCCCTGTCTCTCTTCTCTGCCCCGCCCCTCTCCATTGCCCCTTTGCCTAGTCCCGGGAGTCCAGGTAGCCTGCTGAGTCCAGCCAGGTCACACAGCCCCTCCTGCCCAGTGAAATCTGAGATCCGGGTCACCCACAGCTAGTGACTGCTTGCTGTTGCTGCCTTGGGTATTTTGAAGGGAGAAGTAAACAGGGATCCTTGAAGAGGTGGTCCATGGTTCTGGGCTCATGTCTGCAATGTCAGGGGTGGGTGGGGCCAAGGGAATGCAGATGAAATTGTGCCCTTCAAATGCTTCTGCCAGAAGTGTCACTTCACTACATCCACCACATTCTGTTAGCAGAAGCAGATCAGGTGGCAGTGCTGAGATTCAAGGGGGCTGGGAGATACAATCCCAAAGTGTGTCCTGGAAGAAGACTGGGAATTTTGTTATGTTGTGTGGCTGTTTGAGGGGAGCTAGGATGTCTCCCTGACTCCCAATTACACAGCTTCCTGTGCTCTCTGGAGGCCCTTCCTTTCTCCCATCACAAGCAGGGACCTCCTCTTGGGAGCTACCCAGGCCTGGGCCCTCACCCCCTAGCCATCCCCTTGGCCCACACTTGCAGGATCCTGGACTTGGCCACATTTGGCTCAGACACAGAGCCTTTTGTCTCTGGATCCATCTGGATGTGTGACTTGAATTTGGACTGCATCTTTCCTCTGACCAGCTTCTTCCTTAGAACCCTTCCTTATGGAACCCCCTCTTCAGCCCCAAAGGGACAGGTGGAGGAAGAGGAGGGGACCATAACATGTACAGAGCTGGCTGTCTTCCTAAGGGGTGGACTTTCTCATAGGTAGTATTCCATCAAGGGGAAATAGAAGGCTCATCTATTACAGAAAGAACTTTGGTTCTTCTATACCGTGGCCCTTATGTATTTTGACCCAGTTGCAGAAGGAGAGGCAGCTGTTGAGCCCTCTCAGTGAGCACCTCCTATGGACAAACATTTTGCCTCCTTCATCTTTTTCAAAGACACTGTTGATTTAACAGATGAACAGACTGAGGCCCAGAGAGAGAGATGAAGTTTCCAAGCTGACAAAGCCAAGCAGTAGCAGAGGGAGACTTGAACTTCAGTCACCTGGTGGGCCTGGACCTGAGCTCTTCCTGCTCCACTGCCTGACTCTATACTGCTGTGCCGCCCCAGATAGGGGGCTGCTGATGCTCACCAGCTTCGTTGAACTGCATAAAGTAGAAGCGGGGTCTCTGGGACCCAAGGTGTTTGTCGCAGGTGGGTTAATGCAGTGGTGGAGTCCTATCCTCCTCAGTGCATCCTGGGGGCAGCCATGCAGTAGTGGCAGGGGCAGCAAGGAGGGAGGGTTGGCCTGGGCCCGGTGCAGAAGGGGGTTTTGTTTCTTTTCTCTTTCTCTCTCCCTCCTTATCTATCTATCTATCTATCTATCATCTATCTATCTATCTATTGTCTATCTATCTATCATCATCTATCATCTATCATGTATATATATTTATCTATGTATCATTGTCATCATCTATTATTCATTTAATTAAATGTGGATGCTTTTAGACTGGGTGGAGATACACCAGTGTCCACACTGATTTCCACTGGGATGTGCTCCTTCCGATCTAGTGTGTGGTCATCTGTCCACACAGGTCATTTGTGTCCTGCCTTGTCCTGACTGCAAGGCCTTCCTGGGCCCTTTCTCTTTCTCTGAACCTCCCCACGGTCTTCTCTTGCTCTATTGGAACATGTAGGACTCTGGGCACCACTTTGAGGCTCTGGTAAACTGGGAGTGTCCCAGTCCCTTCTGCCCTGTGAGACCTATCCTGAAACTGGCAGAGATGTGACTGTGTTTTTCTTTCCTTTTTAAGAAATAAATTTAAATACCGTGTGTTATTTAATATACAAAATGAAACATGCAACATACATGCAATTTATGGAGCATAATGACAAAATTATGCTCTCCTGTGCATATCCCTCACAGCTCAAGTCCTAAAATATCCCTAAAGCCACATGTATTTCTTCTTAACTGTCAGCCTCCCCAGAGGGAGCATCATCCTGAAATCTGTGTTTATTATTTCTTTGGTTAAAATGGTTATATTAGGGGCACCTGGGTGGCTCAATTGGTTGAGTATCTGACTCTTGATTTTGGCTCAGGTCATGATCCCAGAGTTGTGGGATTGAGCCTTGTATCAGGCAAGATTCTTTCTCTTTCCCTCTGCCTCTCTCCCCCACTGGCTCTCTCTCACACACAAAAAAATGTATTTTCCCTAAACAATGTCATTTAATTTTTTCTTTTTAAAAAGTGTTGAGTACTATAAAGGAGGTCTCAGAATTATCAGATGGTGCCAAATTGTTGATCACAGTGGCTGAATGAATGCACTTGCTCTGGTGGTCTTGGAAGATTGTCCCTCCTCTCCACATCCACATACTCACATAGTATTATCAGACTTCTTAACTTTTGACAATCTTGTGGGACTACTGATATTTCACTGTGATCTTAACTTCAATGTACCTAATAATTAATGAAGTTGAAATTCTTGTTTATTTGGCTTTTGTATTTCTATTGTTATGAAATGCTTTTTATCTTATTATGTCTTTTTCTATTGAGTTGTTTTTATTTTCATTTATAGGAATTTTTTCTGAGTATATTCTGAATACTAATCATTTGTCAGTTGTATGTGTTGCAGATCTTTTCCAAGTTTGTATCTTGTCTTTTCATCCTCCTTTTTGAATTAATTAACTAATTTTGAGGTATAGTTGACACACAATGTTACATTAGTTTCAGGTATACAACATAGGGATTCAACAAGCCTATATGTCATACTGTGTATGACACAAGTGTAGCTACCATGTGTCACCATACAATGCCATTAAAATACCATTGACTATATTCCCTATGCTGTACTTTTAATTTTAATTTCAGTATAGTTAAGATACAGAACTGTATTAGTTTCAGGTACATAACATAGTGATTCAACAATTCTATACATTACTCAGTGTTCATCATAATAAGTGTACTCTTAATCCCCATCACCTATCACACACATCCCCCCTCCCACCTCTGCTTGTTAGTTTTTTTCTCTATAGTTGAGTCTTGTTTTTTTGTTTTTGTTTTTTTTTCGGTTTGTGTCTATTTTTCTTTGGTCATCTGGACTGTTTCTTAAATTCCATGTGTGAGTGAAATACTATGGCATTTGACTTTCTCTGACTGACTTATTTCATTTAGCATTATACTCTAGATTCATCCATGTTGTTGCAAATGGCAAGATTTCATTCTTTTTTATGGCCAAGTAATATTCCATTGTATATATGTAGCACATATTTATCCATTCATCTATTGATGAACACTTAAGCTACTTCTATAATTTGGCTATTATAAACAAAGATGCAATGAACATAGGGATGCATATATATTTCTGAGTTAGTGTTTTCATATTCTTTGGGCCAATACCCAGTAGTGGAATTACTGAATCATATGGTAATTCTATTTTTAATTTCTTGAGGCACCTCCAGACTGTTTTCCAGAGTGGCTGCACCAGTTTGCATTTCCACCAATAGTTCAAGAGGATTCCCCTTTCTCCACATCTTTGCCAACACTTGTTGTGTCTTGTGTTTTTTATTTTAGCCATTCTGACAGGTGTGATGTGATATCTCATTGTAATTTTGATTAGCATTTCCCTGATGACGCAGAATCCACTGAGAAAGTCTTCTAACGTGAGTGTGAACTGGGGAAGATAAAATCGGGCTGGGATCGGAGACTCCAGGGTGGGAGGCGATCCCCCTCTGCAGGGAGTGAGAGGGGAAAAAGAGAAAGTCCAAAACAGAAAAACCTCCGCTAGGGGAAAAACCTCCGCTCGGGGCATAGAAAGACCGTGCTTGCCAAATACTTGCACGCCAGGTCCCCTCGCGCCAACTGGTCCCGGAGGGGCGTGAGACAGCGTTTCCCTGATGATGAATGATGTTGAGCATCTTTTCTTGTGTGTGTTGGCCATCTGGATGTCTTCTTTGGAGAAATTACCAGTTTATGTCTTCTGCCTGTTTTGTTGTTATTTATTTTGAGAGAGACAGAGACCGCATGAGCAGGGGAGGGGCAGGGATAGAGGGAAAGAGAGAGAGAGAATCCCAAGCAGGCTCTGCACTGTCAGCACAGAGCCTGATGTGCAGGGCTTGAACTCACAAAATCATGAGATCATGACCTGAGCCAAAACTAAGAGTCAGATAGACATTTAAGTGACCAAGCCACCCAGAGGCCTCTCTTCTGCCTGTTTTTTAATTGGATTATTTACTTCTTTATTGTTAAGTTGTATAAGTTCCTTATATATTTCAGATATTAACTTATTGGATATGTCATTTGCAGATCTTTTCCCATTTAGTAAGTTGTCTTTTTGTTTTGTTGATGGTTTCCTTCCTTGTGCAAAGCTTTTTATTTTGATGTAGTCCCAATAGTTTATTTTTACTTTTATTTCTCTTGCCTCAGGAGACACATCTAGAAAAATATGCTAAGGTTGATGTCCAAGAGATTATTGACAATGTTTTCTTTTTTTAATTTTTTATTTAATTTATTTTTTAAAATTTACGTCTAAGTTAGTTAGCAATAATGATTTTAGACATTGTTTTCTTTAAGGAGGTTTATTGTTTCAGGTCTCACATTTATGTCTTTAATCAATATTCATTTTATTTTTATGTATGGTGTAAGAAAGTGGTCCAGTTTCATTTTTTTGCATGTTTCTGTCAAGTTTTCCCAACACCATTTGTTGAAGAGACTATCTTTTCCTATTGGGTATTCTTTCATACTTTATCATAGATTAATTGACTGTATAATATTTTTCCCCTGGGTTTTCTATCCCGTTCCATTGATCAATGTCTGTTTTTGTGCCAGTACCATACTGGGTTTTTTTTTTTAATATTTTTAAATTTATTTCTAGGAGAGAGAGAGACAGCATGAGCAGGGGAGGGTCAGAGAGAGAGGGAAATACAGACTCTGCAATAGGCTCCAGGCTCTGAGCTGGCAGTCAGTACAGAGCCCGACGCGGGGCTCGAACCCACGAACCGCGAGATCATGACCTAAGCGAAAGTCGGACGCTTAACCGACTAAGCCACCCAAGTGCCCCATACTGTTTTGATCACTATAGCTTTGTAGTATATCTTGAAATCTGGGATTGTGATGGTTCCAGTTTTGTTCTTTTCAAGATTGCTTTTGGTTATTCAAGGTCTTTTGTGGTTCCATACAGATTTTAGTATTATTTGTTCTAGTTCTGTGAAAAATGCTGTTGGTATTTGATAGCAATTGGATTCAGTGTGTAGACTGTGTTTGGTAATATTGACAATTTAATAAATCTTGTTCTCCCAACCCATGAGCATGGAATATTTTTCTATTTGTTTGTGTCCTCTTTGATGTCATTCATCTGTATTTTATAGTTTCCAGGGCACAAGGAGGTCTTTCACCTCCTTGGTTAAGTTTATTCTTAGGTATTTAATTATTTTTGGTGCAGTTGTAAATGGGAGTTTTTTCTTAATTTTTCTTTCTTAACTTCCATTTCATTATTAGTGTATTGAAATGCAACAGATTTTTGTATGTTGATTTTATATCCTGAGACTTTACTGAATTAATTTATCAGTTCTAGCCTTTTTTTTTTTTTTTTTGGAAGAGTCTTTGGGTTTTCTACATATAGAATGTTATCTCAAATAGTGAAAATTTTACTCCTTCTTTGCTTATTTGGATCCTTTTATTTCTCTTTGTTGTTTGGTTGCTGTGGCTAGGGCTTCCAGTACTATGTTTAATAGAAGTGATGAGAGTGGACATCCCTCTCTTATTCCTGACTGTAGAGGAAAAGCTCCCAGTTTTTCCCCATTGAAGATTATATTAGCTCTGGGTTTTTCATATAAGGCCTTTATTATGTTGAGGTATGTTCCCTTTAACCTACTTTGTTGAAGGTTTTTATCATGAGTGGATGATGTATTTTGTCAAATGCTTTTTCTGCATCTATTGAGGGGATCATATGGTTCTTATCCTTTCTCCAATCTTATCTAACATGGTGTATCACACTGATCGATTTGAGAATATCAAACCATGCTCACAACCCAGGAATAAATCCCACTTGACCATGGTGGATGATTTATTTTTTAATGTATTATTGAATTCAGTTTGCTCGTATTTTATTGTGGACTGTTGCACCTATGGGATATTGGCTTATAGTTCTCTTTTTTAGTGGTGTCTTTATCTGGTTTTGGTATCAGAGTAATCCTGTACTGTACCTTTTATCCTTATGACTTATTCATTTCATAACTGGTAACTTGTACTTCCTACCCCCTTTAACCCATTCTGTCCATTCCCCCAATCCCTGCCCCTCTGGAAACACCAGTTTGTTCTCAGTATTTATGGTTCTGTTTCTGCTTTTTTCTTTGTTTATTTGTTCACTTGTTTTGTTTTCTAGATCCCACCTATAAGTGAAATCATATGGTATTCTTTTGATGATAGAAGTTCTTAGTATTCATGCAGTAAAATTTGTCAGTCTTTCCCTTTGTACTTTGTGCTTTGTTGGTCTGGCTTAAGAAAGACTTTCCTTCTCCAAAGTCATAGAAACACTTTTCTATGATTTTTTTTTTACAAAAATTTTGACATTTTGATTTTGAATTTAAATTATTAAACCATTTGGAGTGAAGGTAGATGTCTGTTTTTCCCCACAGAGGCAAACTGTGGCCTCAGGATAATTTATTCCATGTACTGTGTAGTGGACATTCCATGCCACCTCATGAACTGCAGCCTCATTTCGGCTACTATTTAATGTGCATGCATGGTTTGTCTTTTTATAAACTCTCTGTCCTGTTCCACTGGTCATTTTGATTGTTCCTGAACCGATAACTGATAACGGAAGGGCAAATGTCCTTCCAAATCCTTCATGAATTCTTTGACCTTTCTCTTCTATAAAAATTTTAAAAGCAACTTGTCAAGTTCCTTCAAAACATCATTAGGATTTTGATTGGAATTTGTTGAATCTATAGTTCAGTTTGGAAGAAACTAACCTCTTTTATAATATTGATTCTTCTTATCCATGAACATCATATATCTCTCCATTTAGTTTAATATTCTTTATTTTCTTTTAATAGCTTTATGATTTTCTTCAGATAGGTCTTGAATATCTTTTGTTAGATTTATTCCTATATACCTTACTTGTTTTATTTCTATTGTAAATGGCATTTATTTCTGGGGTTTTATCTTCCTTCATTGGGAACATACTTCTCAGTCTCCTCATTTCTCTTGACTTCCTGTGTTTGTGTATTAGATGAAACAGCTATCTCCCATTCTTGAAGGAGTAGCCTCTTGTAGATGAACCTTATTATTTAACCTTATATTAGCTCTTGGTTGTCTGTAAATTTTTGTGATTGTCTAAGCAGCTTAATTTTTTTTTTTTGTAAGTCCTAGTTGTTGAGGGATCAGTCAGCACCTAGTTTAAGGCTGACTCAAGCTAGATCCTCAGGAAGCAGCAGGTAAGCAAATACAAATAATCCGGAGAGACCACAACTATATACCCCATTGGCTTTCACAGAAGGCACTCTGGAGTTTAGCTCAAGACTGCATCTTCACTTCTGCTACCCCCTCAATGTGCTGATAGCTACAAAATCTGGGGCTCCAGACAAGTGTATAGGCTCCTTTCTGGGAGGTACCAATGAGCTATAGAAGACTAAATGAGAACTCATATGTGGTGTCTCCCAGCCTCCTTTCCTTGAAAGCCCTTCTGAGGCTTATACATGTGTGTGTGAGCCTCAAGCCTGCCCCTCAGGCTGAAGCTCAGACTAAGAAAGAGGCCTTTTTCATAGGATGCACAGTTGAGCATTCAGATGAGACCAAAAATGAGACTAACAACATGACAGTGACCTCATGAAAGACCTTGAGCCAAAGATGCCCATCTAAGCCATGCTTGGAATCCTGAGCTGCAGAGACCATGAGATCATACCTGCTTGTTTTAAGCTGCTAAATTGTGGGATAATTTATTAGGCTCGATAGATAACTAAGACACTCCTGTGAAGAACATGCTAATCCTCCTCAACTAGGGGGTCATATATAATCAATTACCTTAACTAGAACAATTCTGATAATAAAATTACCCTGGGATGGATGACAGGCATAAACCTGAACTATCCCTGGCGAATCAGATTACAGAACAAAATGAATACTTGTGGCATGTTTGGAATTCTTGTGTAAGCTCCTTCATGTCCCACATGTACTCTAACTGGTCTGGAGATACTTAATGCCATCCTCTTGCTTTAGGAACATCAGAACTAGGGCTTGGCTTTCTCTACTTTTGCACGTACCCCTGTCATGACCTCTAAGAAATCAGTTTTTATTATCTGATCGCCATGGTGAGTTTGCTGAACTCCAATTCTTTCTGCTCACTGAATGCTGAGCCTGTCTGTTAGGCTTTGGAAAAAGTAGGGATGGAAAGCTATTTATCCTTTTGTGTTTTCAGCTGAACCTGGCATCTTTGCTTTCTGTCATGGGAATGGCATTTGAGGCAGGGAAGACCTACATCCTGCTGGGAGTCCAGGCCAAGCATGGGTTTTCCAGTCCTGGAAACATACCTCTGGTAGTCCTTCTGGTGAAGGTTGAGCTTAGATGGGAGCAAAGAACAGAGGCTTAGGGCAGCCATCTAGTAACAAGGGGATTTATGGTGGGAATGTTTGTGGACTGGAATTGGACCATTTAGGATGCATTCCTCTCTCCAGTTGTCATAGTGCCTGCTTCTTGGTCTGTTTCTCTGAACTGAACTTCCAGCCCAAATTCCAGAAAGAAGCATTCTGGTTGCTTTAACAAATTAACCTATTCCTTATGTGTCAGGTCCTCATGAGCAGATCATCTTGGGGGTAGCTGATAACTTACTTAGGGGCAGATGCCCACTCAGGTGCACATAACAATGACCCCTGGGCAAGGAGCAGGCCAGTGTTGCTTCCTTCAGTAGAGGCTGAAGGCAGAGCCCATGGCTGAAATGGGACATTGGTTATGGTGGCACCCTTGAGTCTCTTCCAGAACCATCAATGTGACTTGACCATGTTGTTATTTCAGCCATGTCTTGGGTGTCTCCTGCCCTGGCACAGATACAAACCCTCACAATCACTTATGACAAGTTGTGCCATAATAGCATTTTTTTTTGTCTGACTCTCTCGCTATTCTGAGTTCTGTTGTTGCAGGAAACAAAAATAGTCATAAGAGGCCTCAAAGTGGTGAACACCTCATGTCACCCTTGTCCTGTCTGCCTCCGGGGTGGTAATTGAGATGCAATCACAGTTGAGTTGCTGCATAGTTATACTTGGTATGACATTTGTGGATCTATCTATTCTTTCTCACACTGTGAAGAATTAAAGAATTACAGTTTGTAAAAAAAAAAAAAACTGGTATGTGCTGCATCTTTGGGCTCCATCTATCAGTGGGGGCTCTTGCAGAAGCTTCTCGCTGTGCATTGCTTAAGTCCTCCTCTGGAGATGGATGTTCACTTCCTTTGGGTAGTGCTTGCTGACTCACTGTTAATTATGCATTAAAAGTGATGGAGACAAATTGATTTCTGTGTCATACACTCTAACTCCCATTTCAAAGTTTCTTTAAAAGGCCATAAAACATGAAGTTTTGATAAATCTCTGGAAGACAGGCATACGGGCAAATGCAATTTTACTTTCTCAGTTATTAGTGCTGTTTTCAAATTGATTACCAACCAGGGCCCAATTCAATTTCTCTTAAGTGTCTATTTGAAGTAGTTAAAACTTTTCAAGATATTTAATAGTGGGACACTTGCAACTTATCTCCATAGTCAAACAAGAGTGAATTATCTTCTTTTGGATTGCTCTATCAAGTAATTTTAAATAAGTATCCAAAAAGCACACTGAAAAGAATTTGGAAAAGATTCAGTCAGGGAGTTTAAATTCTTTTTGGAATATGACTAATGAGAAGCTGAAAACTGAATCCATGTTAGTGGAATTGTTGTTTGAACTAATTTTCAGACAGTACTGCACCATCTAGAGAAAATTAAATCACCTTCTTAATGAAGGAGACACAAGATAATTTAGAGTCATTAAATAAGATCATTAGGAATTACTTGTGTCCCTTGCCTATCAGTCAAAACTCTGTGGTGTGTGTGTGTGTGTGTGTGTGTGTGTGTGTGTAATGTATTTCTCAAACTTACATTAAAGATAAAACATACTATTACATTTCTGAGAGCCCAAGGCACATGTCCAAAGAAGCTGATTCCTTTCTACAGTAAGACCTCTTTTTCTTGCCATTACTAGAAAATGAAGTGTCCACATACATACCTCTTCTCTCAGTGCAGAACTTTATAAAGTTGCACTACTGATTTCTTGATGGGTTTATTTCCAGGAGCATTGCATATTTCATTTTTTCCTAAACAAAATATATTGACCATAATTTGGGTTTCTTACATGATTCCAATCATCATTAATATCCATTCGACAGCTTCTAACATCCATTGAAGGCATGAGTGCCCATGGTGGGCTGGACAGCGGGTCTATGTGAGAAGAGCCACAGGCCAGAGCTGATGCAAGGGGTCCCAATCGGGGGACAGGCACTTAAACAAAGACCTGTGCCAGGTCCCAAGATGACTGCAGCTACAGTTCCAGGTGAGGCAACTTTCCCAGAGCAGGTGATACAGTGTGGAGTTTTGAGTAGTTGCTAACCACATGGCCAATGAGACAGGCGCTGACTGGGGAGGGACAGGGCAGCAGAGAACCTGGGACAGCACTTCCCCAGTGAGTTCTGTGGAAGGGCCCGTCCTAGAAGGGTCTCTCTCAAAATGTTTCATGGTTAAAGAGATTGGGAAATACTCATGCTCCAGAGCCCTGTGGGTGATTTCTTAGGCTTAATATTAACATAGGAAAGAATTCAAGACACCCTGCTGGAAAGAAACTGCCTTGACTTTGTTTAATCCAGAAATTTCCACACATATTTGGTTATAACTCCCCATCGTTCTGGCTACTGACACACTGTTTTGGTATAATACCATTATTTATTTATTTATTTATTTATTTATTTGAAAAATGGTGTGCATATCGTGAGGAAAGCTTCCAGACAGCCTCAAGGAATAGAGGGAACTTAACAAGCAGCTTTATAGTCAGGGCTCAAGGAACTGCCTTACAGGGTCTCCCTTACAGCCCTGCCAGGTGCCTGCTGTGTCCTCTTTCCACCTGCAGGGGCAGGGTGGGAGGATCTAGGCATCTTTTCAGGCCAGCACTTCTGCTCACATCTGATTGGATGGACTGTGCCACATGACATCACCTTGCCAGGAGAGAGTCAAGGCCGTTCCTCTTTCAGGGTCATTTGCTCCCTCCAGAAAGGTATGGGGTAGACAGTCCCCAGTATCAAGGAGGGCCGTGTGTGACTTAGGCTAAGAAACTTCACTTTTCCTATAGCAAGGAGTTGTCAAGCCGGTCTTGTGGATGCCAGATCTCTGCAAAAGCTTTATTTGAATTACTTATTTTAAAAAAGTTTTTAAATGGTTAAAAAGCCAAGTCAAACGTGTGGTGTATCATTTGTTTCTTTATTCACAAGGAAAAGGAGATGACTCAGCAGATAAACATAATATTTGCTGGTTGCCTATGGCAGTGATTTGGAAACTTTTTTTTTAAAGTAACAAAACCCCTCTTCAAACCAAAGTTCATGTGGTACTTGAATAAATAGGATTGATAGGAAGAATGTTTGTTAGATACATTCATTTTATAATTTGTATCTATTATAAAGTTGATGACTTAGCAAAAGAAAAGGTACAACTATAAGGAAGAAGATAAAGTGAGCAGTTTTAAAAGGTTTTGAAAGGTTCTGCAATAGAAGACATGGCTATTACAGTAGTCACTATAACAGCTGTCAGCTTGTCTTAACATGAATACATGTCTATACTGATAGTAAATGTGTTTGGAGTTTGTCATGTTGTGGAACAAATGAAAAGAACAGAGGTTTTCTAACATTGATGGGAACTACAATATTACAGGAGGGAACTAATTGCTGATGTGCCAGAGCCATTGAAACTTCTTCATAAGTCAGATCTTGGACCTGCTCTATGGAGCCTAAGTAGGAGATGTGGGAGGGACTGCATGGAAAGTCCAAGGAGCTAGCATTTACAGTGTTTTGCAGGCATGGGACCACTCAAGTCAGGACCACTCAAATCTCTTGCCAGTGTCCAAGCCTGAAGGGTGGAGCAGGCTGAACTTGGGTATGACAGTAAGAATAGAAACAGGGATAGATGGAAGAAATATTAAGGAAGCACTTGCTTCTAACTGGGAGGGTAAAGGAGAAGAAAGGGAGAATCTAGGAAAATGCCTAGGTTTTTGGGGAAAGGCTGGATGAATAGTTGTGACATTGACAATTAATGAAAATATAGGAAGAGGGTGCCGGTTTGTAGGACTCATTTTTGATCACATTGGATTTGAGGTGAATTTATAAATAAATTCTGGATGTTTACAAGCTGGGTGCAAAAGAATATTGTGAACCAGGTATGAAAATTGTGTATAAGAGAGCTTAGGAGATAAAATATTCACATTTAGGACATTGTTTAGCTGGATATCATGAATGCAGATGGAATACTTTTTTTGTTTAGTTATTTCTGTTATGTGAAGAAATGGCCAACTCTACCTGCTGACCTGAGGCATGTGAGGTGGAGGGGAGGCTCCCATGCACCTCTTGGCCTCACAAGAGAAGCAGACTTCAGGGAAAGCAGAGCAGAAGGAGTATAATATTATGGGTAGGTACAAGTTGTGGGGACATAAAATGGCATCTTAGAGAGCATTTTTTATTTTCTTTGGAGGCAGACGCATTGATCCAAGACTTCAAATATTAGTACTTAAATACTTGTCCAAGTACAATGACTATACATAGTCTAAGACAGTAGGGCACACAAGAAACTGCCTTCACATGAATGGATAGAAGTGCCACTCGACTGTCCCCAGAAATTAACAATGAACTTAAAGATCTAAGTACTGAAATCATCAGACATGAAATATAAAAAACATCCTGCTTACTGTATTTAACAAATTAAAGGCAAGCTTGGAAATATTTGCAGGGAGCAGGAAACTATAGAAGGTTATTTATAAAACTTGGGGGGAAAAAAGACTTTGTAGAAATAATCAGGATTAAAAGTTCAATTAAGGTATCTTGTCCTGCTTATTCCTGGAGCATTCCTTCTGGGAGCCTTGGACCCTCATGTAAGAAAAGCAACTAGTTGAGGCTGACCTGCCGAAGAGGCTACACCTAGGCACTTTGGTCAGCAGTCCTAGCTGAGCCCAGGGTTCCAGACCCTCCTCCAGGGCATCCTCCACGTGAGGGAGGCTGTCTGGCACCTCCAGACTAGCCTATTCATCAGCTGAGCATTGCTGAGTCACCCGCTGAGACCTGCCTGAATTCTGACCCATAAATCATGATATAAATGAAAATAAACTCAAGCTAATGCCTTACAAAGGAATGCCAAGGTAAAAAAAAAAAAAAAATCTTAAGCAGCTTAAATGGTCAAAAGGGCCCTCTCTGAGATTGAGCTCAGCCAGATATCCAGCAGTGGTACCAGCAGCATATAGTTATGGGAGTTTGATGTTGATGCCACCTATTGGCTACAAGGTCAAATGGTGGTGACTAGTATGATAATTACTGCAAATGGCATAATGAAAAGACTGCCTCCTGAACTTGTTGAATGAGTGCCAGCAGTGTGTAAGAAAGCCCAGAAACAGTGGAAGGGCACTATTATTAAAAAAAAATTCCCCATTTCTAGTACACTTTTTGCAGAGAAGATATTACAGCATGGGAAAAATGGATACAGACAATATGATTCCAAAAGTAATGTGGAGGGTGTGAAATCTGAATATAAAGAAGTTTTAAGATAACCTTAGCCATAACTTATCTTAACTTTCCTTTTTCGTGTATATACAAGGGTGATGTATAATAAAGTTATGTGTGAATAAGTCTTAAGTGTTCTTTTAAAAAGTATAAAATGAACATTCTAGTGAAGGTGTTTATTTGTGGGAATTTTCTTTCTTATCCGTACATAAATAATGATGTATTTCATAATACACAATGTTTTAGATATTATGAAATGTGGTATATTCTTTAAGGATGCATGGGTAGGTAGAGAAATAAAACACAAGCAAGGAACTGACTGTCATAAAAGTCAAGATACTGGGCACTGTTGGTGTGAGGCAGGGGTGGGGAGGAGACCCCTGGCTTCTGGATGGTTACAGTGCCCTCTGTCTTCAGGTGGGTGTGGCTGGGTATTCATTTTACCATTACTTGATGCATTGTAAATATATGTTTTATGTCCTTTGCTATCTAGGTTATGATCATGATAAAAAGTTTAAAATAAATTATAAACTCAGTTGTAAAGTTGGGTGTTCTTTAGCCTTTAGAGGTGGCCTTGGCCCTGAGAAAAGTGCTGCAGATGGAAAGATGCAGCATCCTGGGTGCAGCAAGCAGGCTGCATGCTTCTTGCTTGGCAGCAGGATGCCAGCTCCAGGTCCTGGTGACCTGTGCAGAAGAGCAGTTAGTAGTGTTACCCTCCTCAGGAAGACTGGTCCCAATTTGCTGAGAAGGGACCAGCCAGCTGGAAGATGCCAGCTATCAAGACTGGGGTTGGCACTATTTCTAGAATGGGTGGTTGGTTAGTGGGTAAATGCATCCTTTAAATAATTCTTTAGGTTATATTAATTTTTCTGATAAAGCTATTACACATAGTTCCCACTTCATCATATGAAAGGGTTTATGATGTCAGTTTGTACCACAATTGGTGAGTTTCCATTACTTGAATAAGATAAGACTTTATCCATTCTAAAGGTGTATGTATTTTTTGATATTGGTAAGCAATGTGTGGAATGATACCTTGAAATGATGTGAATGTACTGCATCACCACAATTTTACATAATTTTTTTCATGCATTTTTGATCTTGACTTTAATAAATTATTACATTAGGAAACCAAAAAAAAAATAATTCTTTAGGGAAACTCTTACAAATGGCAGTGGAAAATACGTGGCAGTAAACTACAAACTGTAGCTAGGTCTTGAAATGATGGGGGTGGGACACATAAACTTTGTAAGAAGTTTGGGAGCATGAAGTCCTTTAACTCACCGGTCACTCATTGTGGCTTTTCTGACTTTGGAAGAAAATAAGAAGGGAAAAATAAGGGAGGTCTTGCACTTAAACAATTTGGAAACAGAAATCCAAATATCAGGGGCCTAAGCCCAGCACATCACAAAGGATGGGGTTCTGGGGTGATCTCTACAAAGACCTCCCTCTCCTTATAGGTGAGTGGGACAGAGGACAGTGGATGGCTTTCCTTCTTGATGCTTTGGGGGCATCTGTCAGCAAAGGCTCTATTTATTTATTTAAATTTTAGTTAGTTAACATATAGTGCAATATTGGTTTCAGGAATAGAATTCAATATTCTTCACTTACATACAACAGCCAGTGGTCATCACAAGTGCTCTCATCAAAACCCATCACCCATCTAGCCCAATTCCACCCTCCCCCATCAACCCTCAGTTCGCTCTCTATTGTTAAGAGTCTTATTCCTTGAGCTATAGTCTGGGGGAAAGGAGGAGAACTCTTTTATTGTTGCATTAGGTGTGTGTCAATGTGAGAAGTGTTATCTGTACATGTAGGTCTTAACCTGGTCATTCTTTTTTTTTTTTTAATATTTTATTTATTTCTGAGAGAGAGAGAGACAGTGTGAGCAGGGAAGGGTCAGAGAGAGAGGGAGACACAGAATCTGAAGCAGGCTCTGGGCTCTGAAATGTCAGCACACAGCCCAATGTGGAGCTCAAAACCACGAACTATGAGATCATGACCTGAACCGAAATTGGACACTTAACCGACTGAGCCACCCAGGCACCCCAACCTGGTCCTTCCTAAACTCCCCCTCAGGGACTGATTGGATTGAGTTCTGGGTCCTTGTAGTAGAGACCAACTTGTTACGGGGGATGGGAGATGAAGCAGGCACTAAAGGCTCGTCCCCCAACCTCCAGCCGTAGGCACCTGAGCAAGATGGCTTCATCCCTGAACATGTGTCTGTGCTGGGTCTGCAGCCTCTGGAGCCAGGTGGGGGTGAGCCAAGGGGGCACCTGTGCCTAGCACATCTATCCGCTGCTCCTGTGGGTTGACACAAGGTGCTGCTCCAGTGTCCCCAGTGTGGCCACAATGTGAGGATTTCTAATTTTACTGGCTTTTGCTTACTCGGTGAAATAAAATTTAATAACACAAACCAAAAAAGGAATCTTCTGCTCTTAGTATGGGATTTTAGCTACTCCCTTCCCACAAAACAATAAACCTAATCTTTACATTTCAGCCTTCTTGTGATTCTCATTCTTCTTTTCCCAGGGTGAGGTAATCATAATAATGTTTTGGAGAAATTCTGTGTGTGTGTGTGTGTGTGTGTGTGTGTGTGTGTAACTTCTTCCTTTTCCAGCTGGAATTGAACTTACCTGGTGAAAGAGACAGCAGGGAATAACTGGCAATACTTACTATTTAGTTGAAATAGGAGATTTCGGATATGATGATGATGATAGATAGACAGATCTGTCTCCCTGTCTGTTGCACTGAGAGTCTGGGGATCATATTTGGATTGTCTGAGAAGTGTGTCTGTTCCTGTGTACATGTACGTGCACTGCCATTGGAACTGAATGAATAAAATACTAAGCTGCCTTGGGCATGTTCTCTTCTTCACTTATATTCTAATTAACTGAAAATTAACCTGGCTCCAAATAATTCATCTTTTGTTACATTTACAGTTTTGGGATGGTGATTCTGCATCTTTCAAGTCTAAACGTTTTACTAGCTTTAGCAGTGATAAGATGTCTAAAGCTGCTGAAATAGGAATTATTATTGGGAATTGGATACCCCTTAACATGAGGAGATAAAGTGATACACTGAACATTCATTTGCATAAAAGAGATGCAATTTTTTCTTTTCTTTTGTCCCCCTTTCCAGAAAATAATAAAAGTGGCCATTTGATATGCAGGGAGGCAGTGTGGGGAAGTAGAAGGAATGCAGACTGCCACCTCTTGTCACCTGTCTGGATCACCTTGAACAAGGTCATCTATCTCAACTTCAGTTTCCTCATCTGTAAAATAGGAGAAGCACAGCCTATCTCCCGAGGCTGCTGTGAGGGTTAGCAGTAATGCACAAGAAGTGTCTGGCATTTACTATGTGCCCTTTACCATGCTTTAAATAGATGGATAAGTGCACACAGGACATGTTTCTGCAGGCCTGCTAAAGGCAAAGTTTTATTTAGAAAGTCAGGTTTAACTAAGTGATTTTTCCACTATTTCATTTTCAAAAGCAAGGTTAATGGGGAAACCTACCCTTGTTTTTTGAGGGGACACCCATAGTGATGGGGTGTAGCGAACCTCACACATGTGGGGGCTGCACACACCTCAAGAATGGACCAATGGCTTGAGAGGCACCTCTTCCTTGGGAATTCCTATGTCTTGTTGTAAAGGATGAAAAAGAGGCATCACACCTCATGGGGAATATTCTCAGTAAGAAGACTTTTCTAAAATATTCCTTTTAGGGGCGCCTGGGTGGCTTAGTCGGTTAAGCGTCCGACTTTCGCTTAGGTCATGATCTCGCGGTTCGTGGGTTCGAGCCCCGCGTCGGGCTCTGTGCTGACAGCCAGCTCAGAGCCTGGAGCCTGTTTCCGAGTCTGTGACTCCCTCTCTCTCTGACCCTCCCCTGCTCACACTGTCTCTCTCTCTCTCTCTCCTAGAAATAAGTAAAAATATTTTTAAATAAAATAAAATAAAATAAAATATTCCTTTTAGTGTACTTGTTTCTCCAAATGAGAAAGCAGCTTTTGAGGGCTGTAGAAGGGAAACATCCTCTTTGGGTTCTGTGTCTCCCTCTCTGCCTCTCCCCTGCTCATGCTCTGTCTCTCTCTCTCAAAAATGCATAAGCTTGAAAAAAAAATTTAAAAAATGAAATTGAAGAAAAACATTGGGATATAAATGGGGCAGCCTTCATATAATTCTATTTGGTTATATTTGTAGAGTTGGGGACTTTGTTTAATGTGATAATTTTAATTTGATTCTAGAAATATATGTATAAGTAAATATAGTTTAACCATTTCATTATCTTACCACCTGGTATGATCAAAGCAGACACCACATTTGCTCATTTTCTACTCCCCTCTTCAGTGCCCTCTGGGTATTTTGGGCAGGCTTCGACAGTTCCTCTGAATCCAGTCTGCTGTAATGGTGAACAGATTGAATTCCCATCCCAGTTTAAGTCTTCCTTCCTCCCTTGCTTCCCCATCCTCTGGGATTGCAGTGGGGTTTGGGAGCCTGGACTAAGGGAAAGGGCCATGGCAGCCTTCTCCCCCGTTGGCTAGCTCTGTGTTATCTTGCTCCTTAGTTTTGGTTTCTGGTCTCTGCAGGGCTGCCATGGGGAATGCAGACAGATGAGGCAGGGAATGTTCTACCTGGCTGCTGTGCTTGTCACCTAGCCTTGGACACCGGTCACAGACAGTTCACTCTGTCTGTCACACAGACAGTGACACAGGTCACTCATACTGTCTCAGCAACCTTGGAAATTCTGTGAGATCTTCCTACCGTCCCTGGATGAGGTCCTTGGTTCACCTGTCATAGGGGATTTTCTGTCTTCCCGATAGCTACTGTCCCCTTAGGTGCATTTCCTTTTGAGATGGTTTCAGGGTTGCTTCTCTCTGCGGGACTAAGGAGACACGTGGCAAACATAACAAAGTAGGCAGACACTCCTGCCAAAAGTGGCTTGTCCCCATGTTGTGCCCGACTTTCTGCTCTATGTCTTAGGCCTCTTATCCTCAGCCTTTGCCTTTAGGCTTCTCCCCACATCCTGCACACCCCAGGAGGTCTCAGCATGATGAGTGGTTCTCTCAAGAACCTCTTTTCTGGTGTGAGGTGAGGGGGTGACACACCCCTCTTCCCCCTACGTGTGGGAAAGTGCTGTCCCTGCATGCCCCTTCTCTCTGTGTTTGGGGGGGTGCACCACGCACAATAACCACTCTTCCCACGGAGTCTCTGCTAGCTGGGTAGAGGGCTGACACCTGGAGAACCAGGTAATAATCTCTGAACATGAATGTGATCTGGAAAGCTTTAGGACTTGTGGCACCAGCTGAATTGTTCATGACCTTTGCGGACTCTGAGAACACTCAGAGGAAAGGAGAGACCCCATAGCTGTTTGTCACTCTGGTCATTATTGAGGTATATTGAATAGGTAGAGGTGACCATGAACTTTGTTCTTATGCTCTGTGATGAGCACATGGCTGGAAACTTAAAGATGAAATAGAAATGTTATGTGTTAAAAAAAAAAAAAGAATTGTGATATGTTTCATGTATTCAAAGAGTCTATATGCATGTCCCCCAGGCCCAGGCCCCCACAGACTTGGCCTACCTCCTCGGTAGCCTCAGTCCTTATAAATGACAACTGTGACATAAGGGGTTGGCACCAGGCCTCGGTTACTCTACAAGAACAATTTTTGTTTCTTAAATATAATTTATTGTCAAATTGGTTTCCATACAACACCCAATGCTCATCCCAATAAATGCCCTCCTCAATGCCCATCACCCTCTTTCTCCTCTCTCTCACCGCCCATCAACCCTCAGTTTGTTATCAGTATTTAAAAGTCTCTTATGGTTTGCCTCCCTTCCTCTCTGTAACTTTTTCCCCCTTCTTCTTCCCCTTCTGTGCTGTCTTCTGTTAAGTTTCTTAAGATCCACATATGAATGAAAACATATGGTATCTGTCCTTCTCCTACTGACTTATCTCACTCAGCATGACACCCTCCAGTTCCATCCACGTTGCTACAAATGACATGATTTCATTCTTTCTCATTGCCAAGTAGTATTCCATTGTATAGATAAACCACATCTTCTTTATCCATTTATCAATTGATGGACATTTAGTCAGGAACAATTCTTTATCCCTGTCTAGGATGGTGGACATGGCTGTTTGCTTTCCTAGTATCCACTCCCTTCTTCCTGAATACCAGAATCTTGATTTTATTTGGGGTCAATGTGTCCAGATAAAAACTCCTCCTTCCCAGGCCTCTGGGTATCTCTAACTTGCCAGTTGATGCAGTCTGGCTCATGAGTTAGAAGTTAATGGTTTCCAGTAAAGTTTTTGCTTTTGTGACATAGGGATGTATTTCCCTGCTTTTATCTTGCTATGGGGACAAAGATGAAGTTGGAGAAGAAGCCATCCACAGCCAGAAGATGGGGGAGCAAAATCATACACATGAACATGCCTAGGACAGTGGCTTTTGAAATTTACTGCAGTAAAGCAGACCCGTATGTTTAAAATACTATGATTTGGGTTTTCTTTTGCTTGAAGCTGAATGCAGGTCTAGGTGGCATATCTGGAGGCTAGGAGTGGTTTGCATGGGGAGCGAGTGCTCCTGAAACCCAGTGAGTCTCTGGGAAGTGCCTTCCTGAATTCGTCTTCATTGTCTCTTCAAGGCACAGGGGAGGGAGAAGAGGTGAAGGAAGAGGGGGCTGCCCAGGGACTTGTCTCCTTCACTCATTCAGCCCGACATCCTGAGCTCTGTATGCATGCCTTATTCATCTGTGATGTCCTCATGAAACCCAGCATGGGGCTGGGCTCACAAGGGGATGCCTGTGGATGCGTGTTCTGATTGGTGCTCCTTCAGTCACAGCCAGCCCTCATAGGGCGGGTGAGTATGAGAGAGTGTGCAGACCATGTGCCAGGTGCCTGAGAAGGTGTGTGTTAGTCAGTCTCTGGGTTCAGTAGAGGAGTGGGGGGGAGTACAGGGGTAAATCTCACCTTCAAACCACAACCAGTCCTTGCAGGCTCACATTATTAGTTAGAAATAGTATTATGGAGTCTCCCGGGGTACAGAGGGAAGGGGGGGGAAAACTAACATCTCCTGAGTGTATGTTTCCACCAGGACTCAGCATTGAACCCTCCCAGACACACAGAGAGGTGTTACTAATACGGTGGTAGCAGAGACAAGCAAGGAGTGAAGAAGAAAAGTGAAGCACTCGAATCACACCTCTTCGCAGCAAGAGCAGCCCTGCACCTGTGTGTAACCGGGACCGCCCCCCCCGCCCCTGCCCTCTCTTTAGTTGCCTGAATAGGAAGAGTTGTAGCAAAAATTCCATTTCCCAGACTGACCCATGAGAGATTCTGAGCAGTTGGATTGAATGGAAATATGAGTGTTTTAAATGTTGCTATAACTTTAAAAAAGTTTAAATTCATCGGCAGTTTTCTCTTGCCTGGCTGTCTCCTTTGAATCGTCAGTGTCTAATAGTCTTCTTCAACTCCAATCCCTTCCCTCCTGTGGGTTTGGTAGCTTCATCTTTCCTCTGGCTCAGCCCCAAAGCCTGGAGCTGACCTTGACTCCTCTCCCTCCTGGGGGCCGGCATCAGCTCCAGGGCCTGCAGTTGGATGGCTGGATGTGGCTGAGCCCTCTGCGTGGTGGGTTTGGGGGGTGTGAGTGGGTGTGACACAGCTGCTGTTACTCCTAAGGGGGACTGTCGGGGAGGGTGTTCTGGATCAGGACAGGGAGGGATAAGGCAGGGAGCACCTCAGCAGACTGCTGGTATCATCATTTTATGTCATGCTCAAGAAACACTAAAGTGTTTCAGTCTAAAGACTGACTGATGTTGTGAGAGTAGTTTTGAGCATGGAACCAGGGCAAGCTGGGGCTCCGCTTTATGAAAGAGCTCAGCTTTGGAATTGCACCCAGGTTAAATTCCTACCACTGATAAGTGCCAGCTGCCAGATCTTAAGCAAAGTACTTAACTCCTCTGAGCTACCTTTTCCTTGGTTGTGAAATAGAAATGGAGAGAACTCCTTGGTAGAGTGGCTGTAACTATGACATCATACAACATAAGAAAATCACCAGAATGGTTGTAAACATTACATGTGATAAGGTAAGGGAAGTGCTGGCAGGGTGCCTGGGGTATAATAGATGCTTAGGGTATGCAATATACAATTGCTGTTCCCCTCTGCCAGCCTGGGAGAAGCTAATGTCACTCTTTTTATCAATTAAGATAAAGCCAGCTGCTAGAATAGATGCACCTCAGCTTCTTGGTGGCTTGACTAAATATCTAACATCTTATTCCTTGGTCACATATAGTCCAGCCAGTTCTTGGAGGTTAGGGGTAGAGGGTGCTTTGTGCTGTAATCCACAGACCCAGCCTGGACATCTGGATGGAGCTCCTCCATTCCCAAAGCCTGGCTTCTGGGATGCCCTTGACATTGACATCTGGCTGCAGACAATGGAAGAGATAGAAAACATGCATGAGGTTACCTAGCACACATTGCCTCTACGCATATTCTGTGTCATATAGCATGAGCCGAAAAAGGGGACTGAGAAATGTGGTCCTTATTTTGGGCAGAGGAGAGAAGGAAGAGGGTTTGGGGAACAACTCACTAGCCTCCACCTCAGTGTTGCTGAGTAATCAAATGCGTGAAAGCACTTGGCTGTCACAAGAGTAAAGTGTTCTGACTGCCTTGAGCCAATTTTCCTCCAGCTCATGCTCCTGTCTAGACAGAACATCTATCTTTTCTCTATCTGCTGAGTTAAAGAGGCCCCCTTTCCTAGAGCTGGGTCCAAATTCCCCAGCTTGTATGAAATGAGATTGCTGCCCCTGTGGTAAATAGCATGATGCCTAGGGATTTCAGCAACATGTTCTCTGCAGCAGTCTGTGGGGGGACCTGCAGCACTCTGCCTCCTGCTCCCAGGCTCAGAGCTGAGCTGGATGCTGACAAAACTGCAGGTTTTATTTCTTATGGAACAACTAAATGCTGACTCAGATTTTCTCATGAAAATCAGATTTTTGGACACTCCAGTTTATAAGAGCTTTCTCATGAAGACTGCCTGTAAATCTTACCATATAGATATGAAGGATAAGTTTCCTTTCTGGCGATCTCATTCTGTTCTGATATCCCTTGGAGCACACTTTGGAATCCTATCTTGAATGTTTTCAAATTAAATTTTCTCTCTTTAGGGAACCAGATAAAAGAATGATTCAAAGAATGGAACAATTTGGATTCATCTATTTTAGTAGGTGAGTTAAATATCATTAAAGTGAAAGTTCCATGCCACCTAAATCATATATTTGAGAACGATTTGTCATTATTTCTAGAAATATACTTATAAATCTGCTCTAAACAGTAAATAAATCCCACAAACTTAATTCTTCCTAAATAGGAACTAAATAAAAAATGAAAGGGCCATGTCCTGGATTAGCCTATGCTTGTAATGCCTTCTCTGTTTACCGTAGTAGATCATCATAGTGGCACAAACTAATACTAATGTGGCAGGTATCTGAACATTTAAAAATCACAGATGTAGAAAATAAATGCTACTTCACAAAAGGCCAATGTCTTTCTGTCTCGGAAACACATGAATGATGCAATGCACTTTCTACTTCCTATCTGACCAGGTTGATTGGGTGCCTCGCTTTTGCTCTAGCAAGATCCAGTTTATGTCAGCTGTCTTGCTGTCATTAATAGAGCCCCTGGTCACTCTAAAAAGCATCTTGCTTGGATGATGTATTTCATGGTCACCCAATGTCTGACTGATGTCATATTAGTAGGCATAAAATGAACTTTAAGGAAGAACACCATTTATCTTTTGGAAAGATTAAAGTCATTCTGAGAAACACTGACTTTATTAAAATACTTCAATTCTTTCAGACACATTGATTTTTGACAACATGAATTGTATGTATAAAGAGCACTCAATAAGATCAGAGAGACTAATTGAAAGGATATGAATCACAAAGAAATGCAATCTAGTATGGATTCTGGACATCAGCAGCTGCACCTAATGGTTCTCAGGGCTAGTGAAGGCCGGGCTCATTGCTAATGCATTTAATTAGGACCAGGTGGAGCTCAGAGCCACGCCTTTCAAGTTGTGCCTTTCCTTTACCTTCAGTTATTTTTTTGCAGGAGATGGGTAGCACCTCCTTTGTTAGCCTCGTTTTCTGCTGTTCACCTAGATGTCATGCCTGTAGCCACCTTCTGCCTGGATTTTAGTGCCATGTTGGTCTCCAATGTCCTCTGCATAGTTCTATTAGGGTGACTGTTTCTATGGCCTCCAACATGGTGTGGGGGATCTGCTCTCTGAGCAGGGTCGGGGAGAAGGTGGATGTGGGCCCTTCCTTAGGGCCAGGTTAGGCATTCTGAAGCCAGGTGCTATATCTGGAATTAGCTACTAGCTTTCTGACTTCAGACAGGCTTCATGACCTGGTTGTGCCTCAGCTGTCCCACCTCTTAAATTGTCTAACAACAGTTAGATAGTTGTCCTACTTGTTACACTGTCTAACAACAATTGTTACTTCCCAGGGTTGTCAGAAGGATTAGACAGGTAGGTTAAGAGCTGTCAGGCATTGAGACTATACTGAACATATAGGGGGAGTCACCCTGGTGCCTTCCACTGAGCACTGCTGCATTTAATCCCATAGCTCTGGGAGGAGGGTCTCCATGGTTTAGACAGGAATGTTTAGGTTCAGAGAGACTTGCTGGGTGTTAGGAAACTCTTACAAGGTCACTAAGTAGGGTCTGGGACTCCAGGCACAGAGAGGTATCACAGGCTCGGGAGGAGGGCAGGTCCCATAAGTACCTGGGCAGGGCACTGGCTTGTTCTCCTCAGAAGGTGTCTGCACACAAGACAACCCTCCTGCCTCTCAGCTTACACATACTCACCCATTTCTGAATCCAGGGAAGGATGGCCATCCAGCGGGTGGCTGGCACTCTAGAACCTCATCTCCTGGAGCAGGAGGTGGGCTTCAGTTTCCCTGACATTTTGTAGAGACATTGACAGGCCCTTTCTTGCCTTTGCCTGCCCTTACATGTCTACTTTCACCTGGGACCCTAATGCTAGCTTCCCTGGCTCACCCCTACCTGTTTTGTGCATGGCCATCGCTGTCCAGGCTCCCTGACCCTTTCCTGATGCCTGCCATGGCAATATACATCCCCCACCCCAGCCCCATAGGAATATTAGCTGCTTGTGTCAAGAAGCTGTGACTATTTTTCTGCCCACCCAGCTCCCTGACAGGACGTGCCCCAGTACCTATTTATTAGAAGAATGGATTATGTCGTGGGAGCCTCTGATATATCTGGAACGTGCAGAATAGCCCTCATTTGCCATGGTTATGAGGATAACTAATCTAACATAAAGGCCATACCTGCAACATGTAGGTTTACAACAAATATCCATTGTTACTATTATATCTGTAGTTCATAGAGAGATAGTGGCTGCCTGGGGATCCCTGACTTTTGAACTTCCTCTTTCCTGTGCTCACCCATTATGTGTGCCACAGCCCCTGTGGTTGGGTGGTTGGTGGGTAGGAGGTAGGTGTAGTCGTAGAGGGCACTGATCTGGTCTTGTAACATTTCCAGCTCATGTGGAGGCTTTTCTTCAGTGCAAACTACAATTATTCATAATGAGGCAACTGACGGGTATATTTCTTGTTCTTTCTAAGCTTCTGAGCTGCTGTTGAAAAGAATAGTCTTGACCATAAATGACATCTGAGTTAAGGACATAAAATGAGTGATGGATGAGGCTAACAGAAAGTAGTTATTTAGAAAAATTTATATAATTATTGGCAATGGTGCAAGATTGCTGCTAACCCATGCAAATTTGAAGGCTGGGAGTTAGTGCATCTGCTGGAGCAGAGTCAGTGTGTTGTGGTGGAAAGAGTTTTGGTGTGTCTCTGGGATTAGATACTTGACCTCCATTCCTGTGCCACATGCAGGTTCTTCTAGCTCTGTTTCCTCCTGTGGAACTGTGCCCTCACTGAGAGTCTGGGTATGTTTAGTCATCTACCTCTGTGCTGTGCTGTTCTCTGGGGTGAGTGGGTTCATGCAAGCCCTTTAAGAACATTTTCTCAATCACTATGGCCTGTGGATCTTGTGGATAAAAGCCTTGTTAGCTTCAAAGCAAGATGTTTAAGGGCTTGTCTCCCAAGTGCAGGTCTTAGAAATTGGGGTGCCAGAAATGGGGTTCAAATGCTTTGCTCCTCAGGGAGAAGCTTGGGGTTGTGAGTTCTCTCCCAATGGTGGACTAGAGGTGGAGTTTATGGAGAGATTGTGTCTAAGCTTCTTCTACTCACTTTGACGTGGGTTTTTGTCTTATTCACCCAATGTATAGGAATTGCTCAGGTAGTTTTTGGGTATTTTTCAGAGGAAACTGTTTCATATATAGCTATAGGCTTGGTGTGTCTGAGGGAGAATGTGAGTTCAGGATCCTCCTACATCTCCATCTTGAACCAGACCCTATTTTACATTTTTTTGTAGAACTTCCATACTGCTCTCTAGTTGCTGAACCAGTTTATAATCCCACCGACTGTGCACAGTGTTCCCTATTCTCCATATCCTCACCAACATTTGTTATCTCATATCTTCTTGATGATAGCCATTTTACAGGTGTAAGCTGACAACTCATCTTGGTTTTGATTTGCATTTCCCTGATAATTAGTGATGTTGAGCTCCTTTTCATGTATCTGATGGTCATTTAGATATCTTCTTTGGTAAAATGTCTATGTAGTTCCTCTGTCCATTTTTTAATAAAATTTTTTAATTGGGTCACATGAATTCTTTATAAATTTTAAATATTAATCTCTTATCTGATACATAGTTTGCAAAAATATTCTATTTTTTAGTTTGTCTTTTCATTGTTGATTTTTGTTGTTGTGCAAAAGCTTTTACATTTAACGTAGTCCCATGTGTTGATTTTTTTTCTTTTGTTGTCTTGGTGTCAGACCAAGCCCATTGTCAAGCCCAGTGTCAGGAAAACTCTTCTCCATGTTTCCTTCTAGGAGTTTTATGGTTTTAGGTCTTATCTTTAAGTTTAAGATACATTGTGAGTTAATTTTTGTGATTCGTGTAAGATAGGGTCCAATTTCATTTTTCTTCATGTGGCTATCCAATTTTCCTGGCACCATTTATTGAAGAGACTATACTTTCAGCACTGATGTTTCTAGTTCCCATAATAAACACTTGTTGACTATATATCTAGAAATTTAATTCAGGCTCTCTACTCTGTTCCATTGGTCTATGTGCCAATTTTCATGCCAGTACAATACTAATTTAATTACTATAGCTTTATACTATAGTTTGAAGTCTGGAAGTATGATGCCTCTGGATTTTTTTCTTCTTCTTATGATATTGTTGACTATTTGAGGTCTTTTGTGTTTCCATTCAAATTTTAGAATTTTTTGGCATTTTGGTAGGGATTGTGTTGAATCTAATGCTTTAGGTAGCATGGACATTCTAATCCATGAACATGGGATATCCCTCTATTTGTTTGAATTTTGTTAATTTCTTTTTTTCAAGTGTGTTTGTTTTGAGAGAGAGAGAGAGGAGTGAGAGAGAGTAGGAGAGGGGCATAGAGAGAGAGAGAGAGCCAGAGAGAGATATAATCCAAAGCAGGCTCTGTGTTGTTACCATGGAGCCCAATGTAGGTCTTGAACTCACAAACTGTGAGATCATGACCTGAACCAAAACCAAGAGTTGGACGCTTAACTGACTGAGCCACCAAGGTACCCCTTTCATTGATTTCATTTAGCAAAATCTTATAGTTTTTATTGTACAGATTTTCCACTTCTTTGGTTAAATTTATTCCTAGGTATCTTCTTGTTTTTGATTTTATTGTGAATGGGATAGTTTTCTTTATTTCTCTCTTAGATGTTTTATTGTTAGTGTATAGAAAAGCAACTGATTCAGTGTATTGATTTTATATCCTGCAGCTTTACTGAATTCATCTATTAGATCCAACATTTCTTTCTCTTTGGGCTTTTCAATATATAAGTTCCTATCATCTGCAAATAGCGAAAACTTTACTTTTCTCTTCCCATTTTTTAAAAGTTTTTAAAAATGTTTATTTATTTTTGAGAGAGAGAGAGCATGAGTGGGGGAAGGGGCAGAGAGAGAGACACACACAGAATGTGAAGCAGGCTCCAGGCTCTGAGCTATAAGCACAGAGCCTGACGCGGGGCTCAAACTCACCAGTAGTGAGATCATGACCTGAGCTGAAGTTAGATGCTCAACTGACTGAGCCAGCCAGGCACCCCTTCCCTTCCCATTTTGGATGATTTTTATTTCTTTGCTTTGCCTGATTGCTCTATCCAAGACTTTCTGTATGTTGTTGAATAAGAGTGGGCACCCTGTCTTGTTCCTGATCTTAGAGGAAAAGCTCTCATTTTTTCTCCATTGGTTATAATGTTAGCTGTGGGTTTGTTGTATGTGATCTTTATTATATTGAAGTATGTTCTTTGCTCAATCTGTTGAGGCTTTTTATCTTGAAAGGATGATGTGTTTTGTTAAATGCTTTTTGTGCGTCTATTGTGCTTTAATCTTTCATTCAATTAATGTGGTGTATCACATTGATTAATATGCATATGCTGAATCATCTTTGCATTCCATAAATAAGTCCCACTTGGTCATAGTGTGATAATACACAGAATTGAGAGGGGAGGCAGTAAAGGGGTGGCTGGGTTAAAGTGACTGTCAAATACTCCATCTGACTCCTCCTTGCTCGCTCCCTGCTTCCTGTGTCCTCTGGCTGTGAATCAAGGTCTTGTCAATCTGAAAAAATAAAAAGAAATTGAGTAAAATAAGTTTATGATTTTTTGAATTTGATGTGTTAATATTTTGCTGAGGATTTTTGCATCTGTAATAGTTCAGTTAATGATGTATAGTTTTCTTGTAGTGTCCTTAACTGGTTTTGGTATCAAGGTAGTGCCAGCCTTGTAGAATGAGTTTGTAAATGTTCCCTTCTCAAATTTTTTGGAAGAATTTGAAAAGGATTTGTAGGGCATCCTGATTAGATTGGAGCTGGTGGCACAGGCAGTGAAAGAATTTACCCAAGGCAGAACAGAGAGATAGAAGTTTATTGAGTACACCACAAGGGAGCAATGGGCAGGACAGCAAAGGAGAGACTATCTGCCACGAGGTGGTGGTCAGGAGCTATAGTTATGGGGCATAGTGAGGGAATAAGGAGATGTATAGAATTTTTCCTTTTTGGTAATCTTAGGATCTGTGCCTGGTTGTAAGTAGCCCATTAGTTAGTTAGGGCCTATGGCTATTTTGAGGTAGTTGGTTTAATGAACCTGTTTGATTCAGTGGTCACCTGGGCACTTCTGCCTGGCTTAAGTTTTCTTTGCTCAAACTTGCTATCTAAAAATGGCCTCTACAGGATTAACCTTAGTTCTTCTTTAAGTGTTTGGCAGAATTAGCCCATGGAGCCATCTAGTCCTGGGGTTTTCTGTGTGGAGAAGTTTTTGATTATTGACTTAGTCTTTGTACTAATTACTCATCTGTTCAGACTTTCTGTTTGTTTCTGGTTCAGTCTTGGTAGGTTGAATGCTTCTAGGAGATTATCCATTTCTTCTAGGTTGTCTAATTTGTTGGTGTATGTAGCCTCTTATGATCTGTAGTGTCAGTTATTACTACTCCTTTTTCATTTGTGATATTATTTGAGTCTTCTCTTTTTCTTAGTCTAGCTAAGGTTTTGTCAATTTGGTTTACCTTTTCAAAAAATCATCTTTTGGACTGTTAATTTTTCTATTGTTTTTCTGGTCTGTATTTTATTTATTTATTTTTTTGACCTTTATTATTTTCTTCCTTCTGCTAACTGTGGACTTAATTTGTTTTTAATTTTAATTTTTTAGCTCCTTAAGACAAAGTTATTTTTTAAAAATTTTCAGCCTTTCTACTTTCTTAATACATGCATTTTTCACCATAAACGTCCCTCTCAGTATTGCTTTTGCAGTGCTCCATAGGTTTTGGCAAGTCGGATATCTATTTTCATTTGTTTTAAGATATTCATCGTTTTTCTTGTGGATTTCTTCTTTGATGTATTGATTGCTCAGGAGTGTGTTGTTTAGTTTCCACATATTTGTATATTTCCCTGTGCTCTTCATGTTGTTAATTCCTAGTTTCATACTGTTGTGGTTAGAAAAGATACTCAGTATGATTTTTTTTTTAATGTTTTATTTATTTCTAGGAGAGAGAGACAGCGTGAGCAGGGGAGTGTCAGAGACAGAGAGAGACACAGAATCTGAAACAGGCTCCAGGCTCTGAGCTGGCAGTCAGCACAGAGCCCGACGCGGGGCTCGAACCCACGAACCGCGAGATCATGACCTAAGCGAAAGTCGGACCGCTTAACCGACTAAGCCACCCAAGCGCCCCGATACTCAGTATGATTTAATCTTCTTAAATTTGCTAAGCCTTGTTTTGTATCCGATCATATAATCTATCCTGGAGAATATTCTGCTGCTGTTGGATGGAATGTCCTACAGATGTCTGTTAGGTCCACTTGGCTAACGTATGCTTCAAGTCCATTATTTCTTTGTTGGTTTTCTTTCTGTATAATCCATCCATAATTGAAAGTGAAGTATTGAAATCCTGTATGGTTAAGATGTTGTTTATCTCCCTTCTTATCTGTTAGTATTTGCTTGATATATTTTGGTTCTCCAATGTTGAGTGCATATATATTTGTAATTGTTATGTATTCTTGGTGGATTGATACCTTTATCATTATACAATGACCTTCCTTGTCTCTTGTTACCATTTTTGGCGTAATGTATATTTTCTCTAATATAACTATAGCTGTTTCTGCTGACTTTTGGTTTCCACTTGCATGGATTATAATTTTGCAAGCCTTCACTTTGAGTCTATGTATATCTTTAACTCTGAATGGATCTCTAGCAAGCAGCATATAGTTGGGTCGTGTGTGTGTGTGTGTGTGTGTGTGTGTGTGTGTGTGAAATCTATTCAGCCTCTCTGTGCCTTTTGGTGAATTCAGTCCATTTACATGTAGAGTAGTTATTGATATGTAAGTACTTACTAATATCATCTTATTAGTTGCTTTCTGGTTGATTTGTATTTCCATTGTTTCTTTTCCCCCTTTTCTCTGCCTATTTCATAAGTTGGTTAATTTCCATGGTGTTATACTCTGTTTCCCCTTTCTTTGTGTCTTGTGGATTTATTCTAGGTTTTTGCTTGTGGTAATCTTGTGAATTACCTAAAACATCTTTTAGACAAGGCAGTCCATTTTAGACTGCTAGCAACTTATCTTTGAATACCTATGAAGGTGCCACCTTTTAACTCTTCCCTTTTGATGTTACAATTTATCTCTTTTTTTCTGCTAATTTATAGTAACTCTTGTTATTTTTACTACTCTTTTTCTTTAGTTTTTATATTATGGTTGAGTGATTAACACACTGTCCTAATATACACTTACAGTTTTGTAATTTTATTTTTCACGTTTACCATGTGATGTATACATTCATATTTTTTTGTGTTGTTCATATTTTTCATGTTTTTTTGTGTGTTTAGTGTCTTTTTATTTCAGCTTAAAGAGCTCCTTTTAGCATTTCTTGCAAGGTAGGTCTAATTGGTTGTGAACACACTTAGCTTTTGTTTGGGAAAGACTTTATTTCTCTTCCCTATCTGAAGGATAACTTTACTGGATAAAGTATTTTTGGCTGGCATTTTTATTCAAGGTTTTCTTTAAATTTCAGTTAGCATACAGTTAATATTAGTTTCAGGTGTAGAATTCAGTGATTCATCACTTACATACAACACCCGGGGCTCATCACAAGTGAATCCTTAATATTCATCACCTATTTAACCCATCCCTTTGCCTATCTTCTCCCTGGTAACTCTCAGTTTATTCTCTATAGTTAAGAATCTGTTTCCTGGTTTGCCTCTCTCTCCCCCAACTGTGTTCATCTGTTTTGTTTCTTAAATTCCACATATGAGTGAAATCATATGGTATTTATCTTTCTCTGTCTGACTTACTTCACTTCACTTAGCATTATATTCTCTAGCTCCATCCATGTCATTACAAATGGCAAGATTTCATTCTTTCTGATTGCTGAGTAATAGTCCATTGTGATATATATATATATATATATATATATATATATAAATATATATATATATATATAAAAAAATATATATATATATATATATATATATATATATCTTGTTTATCCATTTGTTACTTGATGGACATTTGGGCTCTTTCCATTATTTGGCTATTGTTGATAATGCTGCTATAAATATCAAAGGCATGTATCCCTTCATAGCAGTAGTTTTTTGTTTTGGCTGGCATTTTAAATCTTTCAACACTTTGAATATGTCATTCTATTTCCTGGACTGCAGTTTCTGCTAAGAAATCTGCCAGTAGTCTAATGGGGTTCCTTTGTAGGTTACTTTCTTTTCCCCCAACTGGCTGTCTTTAAGATTGTTTATTATTGTTTTTTCACTGACAGTTTCATTTTAAGGTTTCTTGGAGAAGGTCTTTTTGCACTGAGAGAATAGGGTGTTTTATTAGCCTTATGGACTTGTGTGCCCAGCTCCTTCCCCAGGTTTGGCAAATTCTCATCTATTATTTCTTCTGGAATCTGTCCCCCTCTTCTCTTCTTCTGGAATTGAAATAATCTGGATATTTGTCTTTTTAAAAACTTTTAGTGTTTTATTTATTTCTGAGAGAGAGAGAGAGAGAGAGAGAGGGAGACACAGAATCCGAAGCAGGCTCCAGGCTCTGAGCTAGCTGTCAGCACAGAGCCTGATGCGTGGCTCAAACCCATGAACCATGAGATCATGACCTGAGCTGAAGTCGGACGCTTAACTGACTGAGCCACCCAAGCACCCCTGGATATTTGTCTTTTTGATGAAACACAAAATTTCTTGTAGACTTTCTCCACTCTTTTAAATTCTTAGTTCTCTTGTGTCTTCTAACTGTATTATTTCTGTATTTCTATCCTCCAAATAATTTATTCATCTGTTCATCTGTCCTGCCCTGCTACAAAGTTTCTCTATTGCATTCTTTATCTCACTCTTCTGCAGTTCTAGAATTTCTGTCTGGTTCTTTTTTTGTTTGTTTGTTTGTTAATAATTTTCATCTCTTTGGTAAAGAATTCATTAATTTTACCTCAGTTAATTGAATTAACTGGAATTATGAAATTTTTCCATAACAGCTATTTTGAATTCTTTAACAGTCAGGTCACAACATTCTATGCTTTTGAGTTTAGTTGCTACAGAATTATCATTCTTGTGATACCATATGTCCTCTATTTTTCATGATTGTAGTTATGCACTTTTGCTTTCACATTTGAAGTACCAGACACATTCTTAACTAAGCTTTTATGTTTAGTTTTCCCATTTCACCAGGCTGGCTCTTAGAAACCATTATTCTGTATTACAGAAGGTGGCGCTACAGCTCAGGTTTGTAGTTTTTTCTTTATCCAGTGATGCTGCCTGCCTCCTGAGTGTGCTCCTTGTCTATGAGAGCTGTCTCATGGATGCCCTTGGGAGTGCCAGGGACTTAACTTTAGAGTTGAGGGAAGTGTGGGTTTAACTCTTGGGATTTGAGGGTGCCTGTCAGCCTGGCTAGGAGATCTTTAATGAGGTATTTCCAGAGACGTGTGCACAAACTTCCTTCTAAAGTCTTGAAGCAGACAGCAGGAAATACATTCCTTCGGTGCCCTTTGATATTATTTGATTTTTTTTCTCTTCTTCTTCTTCTTCTTCTTCTTCTTCTTCTTCTTCTTCTTCTTCCTCTTCCTCTTCCTCTTCCTCCTCCTCCTCCTCCTCCTCCTCCTCCTCCTCCTCCTCTTCTTCTTCTTCTTCTTCTTCTTCTTGTCATAGAGGTACCTCCTCAGAAATCAGGATGCTGCTGGAGAGAAACAGGTTTCTCCAGGCACTACCAGGCTATTGGAATAGCTGGGCAGTCACTTATTGCTTTCCACTTCCTCCATGGGAGAGGTTGCCTCAGGCATTAACACACCAGGCAGCTTCAGTCTGGGGAAGGATGGCTCTGGTGCAGTTCCTCCCTTTTCATTGTGTTTAAATTCTTTTTTATTCCATTCTATAGGAATGCTGGAATTTCCCCTCAGGCAGGTTGGACTTCTACAGTTTGTTTCCCTTGGCTCTGTAGGTATGTGCCTGTGTCAGCACTACTAGGTTTTTTTCACTGATGGGGCAGGTTCTCCAACTCCCTTGGATCCACAGTCCTTACCAAGATCTTGTTCATTAATGAATACATAGATAGGTGAGAGTCCTTCTAAGTCCCTTGGCATAGGGTGCTGAAGCACTTCTATTTATGTATGGATATCTAATTCATTGTTTAAAAAGGGGGAGAGAAAGGAGGAATGACTTATGCCATAATGTGTTCATATCACTCCTTTGGTATTGTCTTCTGATGTATAATATTTTAAAATCTTGATCGAGTTTCATTTATCTACATTTTGTTGCTGCTGTTCATGATTTTGATATTGAATTTCAGCAATTTTCAAATCCAAGATCATGAAGATTTGTCTCTATGTTTTTTTCTAAGATTTTTATACTTTAACTCTTTTATTTAGATCATTGATTCCTTTTGAGTTAATATTTGTATATAGTATGAAATAAGGGTTGAAATTAATTTTTTTGCTGTAGATATACAGATGACTTAGCATCATTTATTTATTGATTTATTTTTAAGTAAACTCTATGACCAACATGGCCTTGAAGTCACAACCTAAGATCAAGAGTCACATGCTCTACTGACTGACCCAATGAAGTGTCTCTGGACATCTTTTTTTGAAGAGACTATACTTCCTCCACTGATTGGTCTTGGCACCCTTGTTGAAAATTAATTAGCTACCCATGTGACCATTTCTGGGCTCTCAGTTCTCTTTCATTGGTCTCTTTATCCTTGTGTCAGTACCGTACTATTTTGATTACTGTAACTTTGAAGTAAGTTTTGAAAACAGAAAATGTGATTCCTCTATATTTGTTATTTTCTTTTGCAAAGTTATTTTTGCTATCTGGAGCCTTTTGAAATTTCATATTAATTTGAGGATTGACTTTTTCTTTTCTGCAAAAATCGCCATTGTAATTTTGATAGGAGTTGCTTGCATTTGTAGATTATTTCCGTATTGCCATCTTAGCAATAGTAAATCTTCCAATCCATGATCATGGGATAGTTTTCCATTTATTTAGGCCTTCTTTAAAAATTTTCAGCAGTATTTTGTAGTTTTTAGTGTATAAGCCCTTCACATCCTTGGTTAACTTTAATTGCAGGTATTTTATTCTTTGGGATGCAAATATAAATGGAATTGTTTTCTAAATTTTATTTTTGGATTGTTGTTGATGTACAGAAAAACAATCAGTTTTTGTGTGTTGACCTTGAATCTTGTGATTTTACTGAATTTATGTATTAGTTCTAATATTCATGTAGATTTTGGAGAGTTCTCTATATGCCAGGTTTATGTCACTTGCAAATAGAGATGGTTTAACTTCTTCCTCTTCAATTTAGATGTTTTTTTTTCTTTCTGTTTTATCCCCCTATTTGCTTTGGTTAGAACTTCTACTACAGTGTTGGATAGCATTGGCTGAAGTAGACATCCTTGTCTTGTTTCTGATCTTAGGGGGAAAGCTTATCAGCCTTCACTATTAAGTGTAATATTTTTTAAAAAATTTTTTAATGTTTTATTTATTTCTGAGAGAGACCACGTGAGCAGGGGAGGGTCAGAGAGATACAGAATCTGAAACAGGCTCCAGGCTCTGAGCTAGCTGTCAGCACACAGCCCGACGTGGGGCTTGAACCCACGAACCGTGGGATTATGATCTGAGCTGAAGTCAGACGTTTAACCGACTGAGCCACCCAGGTGTCGCAGTCCCAGATATTTCTTCTTTTTTTAAATGTAGGTACCTACCGCTATAAGTTTCCCTCTGAGTATTGCTTTTGCTGCATCCAATAGATTTTGGCATGTTCTCTTTTTTTAAATTATTTTTTACTTTCTTTAATGTTTACTTTTGAGACAGTGAGACAGGGCAAGAGCAGGGGAGGAACAGAGAGAGGCACAGATTCTGAAGCAGGCTCCAGGCTGTGAGCTGTCAGTACAGAGCCTGATGTGAGGCTTGAACCCATAAGCAGTGAGATCATGACCTGAGTTGAGTCAAACACTCAACCAACTGAGCCACCCAGGCACCCAGGCATGTTGTCTTTTTATTTTCGTTAATCTTTAAGTATCTTCTAAGATTTTTTTGTGGTTTCTTTGGCACAATATTTGTTTAAGACTGTGTGTTTAATTTCTGCATGTTTGTCAGTTTTCCAGTTTTTTCACTTTTGTCAGTATCTAACTTTATTCCACTGTGACTGAAGTAGATTTGTATGATTTTCATATTTTCAAGTTTATTGAGACATGTTTTGTAGCATAAACACAGAAGAACCTTCCATATGCACTTGAGGAGAATTTGTATCCCCCACTATTTGGTATAGTGTCCTATATATGTCACTTAGGTATAGTTGGCATATGATAATGGTCATGTCCTCTATTACCTTATTGCCCTTTTATTTATTTATATTTTATTTATTTATCATATAAATAAATTATTTATTTATTTATTTATCAACACAGAGCCTGATGCAGGGCTCGAACCCATGAACTGTGAGATCATGACCTGAGTGAAGTTGGATGCTTAACTGACTGAGCCACACAGGTGCCCCATTGATCTTCTGTCTATATGTTCTATCCACTTTTGAGACTGGGATATAAAAGAACTGTGATTGTAGAACTGTTTCTATCTCCTTCGATTCTGTCAGTCTTTTTTCATACATTTTAGGGCTCTGTTGTTTGGTACATAGGGTTGATAATTGTTAGATCTAAATGAATTAAATTGACTTTTTATCAATATATAACGTCCTGTTTTGTTTTGTTAATACTTTTTTATTTTCTTGGCTTAAAGTCTATCTTTACTGATATTAGTATAGCCAACCTAGCTCTCTTCTGGTTACTGTTTGCAAGAAATATCTTCTCCTATTACTTCACTTTAAGCCTAATTTTCTCTTTGGATCTAAAATGTTCCATAGACAGCATATAGTTGGTCATGTTTTTAAAATCCATTATAGTGAGCTCTGCCTCCTAATTAGAGTGATTAATCCATTCATATTTGAAGTAATTACTGATAGTGAAAGTCCTCAGCCATTTTGATTTAGATCTTTGCTGTTTGACATTTGCAGTATGTCTCACATGTTTTTGCCCTGATTTCCTCTCATACTGCTTTCTCTCGTGTTTAATAGGTTTTTTTTTTTTTGGTATTTAATTATTTTGATTCTCTTCTTAATTTCTTTTGCACATATTTTATACATATGTCTGTAGTGGTTAACATGGAGATTACAGCTAACATCCTACATTTATAACAATTTCGTTTGAATAGATACCAACCCAGCTTCACTAACATCTAGGTAGCTTCAGTCCCCCCACCCCTTTAAGTTGTTTTAGCCACAAATTACACTTGTATACATTGTATACTCATTAACATAGAATCATATTTTTAAGTAAATTTTTATTATGGAGGAAATAAAAAGTGAAGTTACAAATAAAATTTTATGTTTATGTTTATAGTTACCCTTAACTGGTGTTCTTTATTTCTGTGTGTTTCTTCAGGGTGCTGTCTTGTATCCTTTCTTTTCTTCCCAAAGGGCTCCCTTTTCCATTTCTTGTAGTGCAGGTCTCCTAGCAACAAATTCTCTCAACTTCAATTTATCTGGAAAATGTCTTCATTTCTCCTTCATTTTTGAAGGCTAGTTTTACTATAGGATATAGAGTTTTTGACTGACAGTGTTTTTTCCCTCTGGAAGTTTAAATATATCATCCTACTGTCTTTTGACTCCATTGGTTCCTGATGGTAAATCAGTGCTTACATTGTTGAGGATCCTTGTACATGGTGAGTCATTTCTTTCCTGCTGCCTTTAAAGTTCTCTTTGTCTTTTGGTTTTGACAGTTTGATTATAATGTGTCTCATTGTGGGCTTCTTTGAGTTTATTCTTGGATCTTTGTGGTTCTTGGATGGATTTATACATTTCATCAAATTTGGGAAGTTTCATTTGCTGCTTCTTCACTGGATAGACTTTTTGGTTGGGTAGGACTGGATACTTTGCTCCATGGTCAGGTAGGGACACTGTCCAGATTCCTAGTTTGGTTGGGTTTCAGGCTGTGTTCAGTAATTGGGCAGGGCTGGGAGTTGGGCTCCAGTGCTGATGGAGGGGCATGGAGCTGTAAGCTGGGCTCTGTTGTTAAGCAATACTGTAAGCTGGAGTTTGAGGATGCACAGGGTCACTGTTAAGTCTCTTGGTTATGAAGCCCAGAGCTTGGTGGCTTGGCCCCACAGCTGCCTAGATTCTCTTAGCAGTCTTCCTGGTTTGATGAGGCTAGAGTCAGTGTTGTGTACAGCTGCACTCCAGCAGACTCTGAGTCAAGCGTTGGTGATAACCCAGCAAGACTGAAGAAATGTCCCGGAGGCAGTGACTGAGATACAGGTTTATAGGGGAAGCTTATGTACAGGGAGCCAGAAGCAGCCAATTGGACAAAGTATCCATTGCTGGAATCTACATGCAGCAAGCTTTTATAGTACAGCAACTAGCCTAGCAACTCTCTGTAGCCCTTACCCTCCTTACATGACCATCACTCCAAGGAAAGCAAAGCCTGCTTTCTGGACACCCTTTGTTATCAAGAAGATGTTCTGGGCTGGCCACCCCTGGAAACCCTGACCCTGACCCTGATGCTGAACGACATGTTTCTTTACATATCCTGCTTGATGGGAATATAAAGGGAGGACATGATTTCTATATTCTCAAGATAGTGATTATAAGGACATTAAGGGTGTGTTTGCATAAACCAACCATCCAATGCATACTATACAGGATGTGAATTTGCTTTCTTGCCTGGGTGGGCCTATAGAACAGATTCTATAGCTGGCATGACCTTTTGGCTTGGGACAGTCAGGCAAAGCTGCAACCAAGCCTTTTGGCCAAATTGGGACACCAGCTTGGCTCTGCAGAAAGAGCTGTTGGCTGGGATCTTTGCTCATGCAGTTCTACAAGCAGGACCACTAAGTGCTGGTTGATGTATGCCTTGCCTCCCTTCTCTATCTCTGTCTGATCCCTAGGAGTCAAGCTTCACAGATTCTCCCAGTAATTCTTATGAGATAAAAACTGAATGGGCTTCCCAGAAAGCATCCCACAATGCTGAGGGAGCTGGATGTCTACCCTGCACTCTTTCCCCACTGGAGAAGCTATAGGCTTGGGGATCCCTCTCAGTATGGTGTTCAGTATGGTATGGGTGATGTGGTCAACATGAAACCACTCCTTTTGCCTTTCTAATGCAGTACTTTTTTTTTTTTTTTTTGTCTCTGTGGTCCAGGGGATTCTGCTGCTTCACCAATTCCATGAATTTCAAAATGGTATCTTGTCTATAGATAGTTGCTAGCTGGTCTTCTTGTGAGGGAAGCTGAAGTCAGGAATGACCTATGTCACCATCTTAATCTCTGCTCATATTTCATGAAACAGTATTATGTCAGTTCTTCACATGGATATCTTTCAAGTGTCCTTATTACCACCAGAATCACTTGAAAAGCTTTTTATTTGGAAATACTTTCAAACTTACAGAAAAATGATAAAAATCAGAATAGACTATAAAACATTTATATATCCTTTATGCAGATTCACCTAGTTTCTTTTTTTTAATGTTTATTTATTTTTAAGAGAGAGAGGGAGAGCAAGATGGGGAGGGAGTGGCAGAAAGAGAGGGAGACACGAATCCAATACAGTTTCCAGGCTCTGAGCTGTCAGCACAGAGCCTGACATGGGGCTTGGACTCACAAACCATGAGATCATGACCTGAGCCTAAGTCTGATGTTTAACTGGCTGAGCCACTCAGGTACCCAAGATTCACCTATTTTCTAAATAAATGTTTATTTTTTTTTATTTTTTTTTTTAAATAAATGTTTATTTATTTTGAGACAGAGAGAGAGAGAAGAGAGAGAATCCCAAGCAGACTCCATGCTCAGTGCAGAGCCCAATGTGGGGCTTAGTCCCACAACTGTGAGATCATGACCTGGGCTGAAATCAAGAGTCAGATGCTCAAATGACTGAGGAACCCAGGCATCCCCAGACTCACCTGTTGATAACATTTCCTCTGTACTTGCTTTCTCTGTTTATCTTTCTATACAAAATATATTTTTCTTTTTTTTTTTAATTAAATGTTTTTATTTATTTCTAGGAGAGAGAGAGACAGCGTGAGCAGGGGAGGGTCAGAGAGAGGAGTCACAGACTGAAACAGGCTCCAGGCTCCGAGCTGGCAGTCAGCACAGAGCCCGACGCGGGGCTCGAACCCACGAACCGCGAGATCATGACATAAGTGAAAGTCGGACGCTTAACCGACTAAGCCACCCAGGCGCCCCCAAAATATATTTTTCTAAGCGATTCAGTTATCTTTTAATACTTAGGTATGTATTCCCAAGAAAAGCCATTCTTATATATCCCTCAGTATAATTATCAACTTCATTAAATTCAACTCCCCCCCCAAATTTATTGACAATATTCCAGTCTTGTCAATTGATCCAATAATGTTCTGTATAGAATTTTCCTGGCTGCAATACAGGTTGAGTCCTAGGATCAGGTATTTCATTAAAATACAGTGTGTTTTTAGTCCCTTTTAATCTGGAAAAATTTGCAGAGAGCAGATTGTGAGATCAGTCCTCACTATCACATGAATCAATTCCTTGTAATAAATTATATCTATCTATATCTATATCTATATCTACATCTATATCTATATATCTCCTATTGGTTTTATTTTTGAACACTAATTTTTTAAATAGAAAAATAGAATATTCCTTATTTTGGGTTTGCCTAGTGTTTCTCATGGCTACATTTAGATTATTCATTTTAGGCCAGAATGCTAGAAAAGTGATGTTATGTCCTTCTTAGGGGATCACATCTAGAGACATATGGACTCCATCTGTTCTTCAATGGTGATGTTAATTTTAATCACTTGGTCAAGGTATTGTCCCATTTTTATGTCCTGTAGTAACACTTTTTTCCTTGTAACTAATCTAATTAGTAATCCATAGAGACCACTTTTAAGACCATGTTAATTAATATCCTGCTTCTCATAGAAATTTCCCTCTAGATTCAGTGTTCATTGATCTGCCTGCTATCCCACAGCTGGTGCTGAGTAGTGCCGGGTTCCAACCGAGGTGTTTGGCTGCAGGACCTGTGCTCTTTCTGGATGAAGCCTGTGCCTCTGTCCACTGTGATACTTGCATTCACAGCACATGTAGCATCTTCCCAGCCCAGACATTTATTTGAGCCCATACCTGGAGTGATTCATAACCTGAAAGCTGCATGAAGACCCCAGGAGCATTTGTGGAAAAGTCCAGAAGAGTGAACAATCAATCACCTCTTTAGTGAGCCCAAAAGGAGTCTTCAATTCCACCTTCTTAGGAGACTGGTGCAATGCCTTCAGCAGACAGAGCCCCTGCTGTTATAGTCAGGTCTTATTTGTGTCACCAATAGTTGTTTTCCACTAATCACATCCCACCCTCTATCCAAACCCTCATTATTACTCCCAGAGTCTTCAGTCTTTGCTCATACATCTTTACAAAGTTCACTATAAATGACCTTTACTTTCACCAAGTATTCCTGACATGTAAAACTCCATTCCATCCTATTAACACCTTCTCCTCCACCTGGCATACCTAGCTTTGCCTAAATTCTCTGTATTCCATTTAATGGTCAGCATCACTTCTTGACTGGGCTCAGATCTGAAGTTGGAGTATGGACAATTCTTGGGTAGTGTTGTTCAATCCTCCTCCCTCTATTACCTAAGAGTAGGTCGCTACTTAAGCTTGGGCCTTCTCAAAGATAGGCCCATTCTGGAGAAGGTTGTGTAAGGGAATGACAATAGCCATTACCACTTCCATTATGGTATTTATGATAGCCCAGAAACTGTGGTGCTAGACTTACATTTTTCACAACTAGTCTTCATAGCAAGGTAGGCTTCTGTTTCCTATCTGTATAAATAAGGAAACTAATGGTCAGTGAGACTGAGATTTTCCTAAGTTACACAACAGGAGAAATGGTGTTTGGACCTGGTATGTCTGACTCCAACATCTAGGCACTTTCCACTTCTCCACAGTGCTTCCCAGGTTGAAATGTTCTGATTATTTTCCAATAAACCAATGTTATCCTATACCATCTGTTATATTTATGAAATTCTGCCAAAGTTATTGCACTTGCAGTAAGGCTAACCTATGGTCTTCAGAACTACCTATGAACTTGAGCTTCTTGATATTCATGTGCTGGGAAGAAGGTGAGAAAATTCCCATGATGCATGACTGCAGGATGGATAAACATAAGAAACTACAGTAACTATAGAGTTATGATTTTTATTAAAGAAATCAGAAGTATATATATTCGATTCTCCAGAAGTATTTTGTTGCTGATTTCCAAGTCCCTCTGCAATTACTAGTTAATAAAAACATGTTTTAATATGCTGGCAGAAAATTGATACTATTTCCAATCTGTGCCATGAAACAAATAATATGTAGGGAGAAATTGAACTCTCATTTCAGAAATGGAAAATGGATTTTTAAAAGTTCAGATCATTACCAAGGGTAATTTTCTTATAATAAGTTTAATACTGAGTTGCTCACAGAAAAACTTTGTCAGGGAAGATTGCTACTTTTGAAACAAAATAAAGTAAGATTTAATGTATTCTAAGATCCATTGTGTGAGTAGGTCCAGCAATCTATTCTTGCCCAGGGCCAGGGAAGTGTCCATGGTACCACTGGGACACCAGCCCGTGGGTCTTCCTTTCAGGAAGGAAGGAAGGACATTGGCCAGGCCCACTGGGGAAGCTACTTACTCTTCTGGGAGTCAGTGACTGCTCTGTGTGCATGCATAGTTTAGTGGCCTGAATTCTGGCTTCCCCTAATAACTTACCTTCATATTCCTGGAATAGAATGTGCTAAACATTATTTATGTTCACAGATGCTGTCTCTTTCTGACTCTGAAGCACATAGGACAATGTGCTTTTAGCTTTGCCAAATCTGGGCATGGCCATGTGACTTGTTTGGGCAATAGCAGGAATGAAAAATGGAATATAACTACAGAATCTAAAGGTAGAGAAAATATCATAAGAAATATTATGAACAACTTCATGCCAACAAATATGGTAAATTATATGAAATAAATTTCTAAAAGAAACAAACATAGCTTACTACAAATGACATGAAAAAATAGAAATTACGTATTTTCTTATCTGTTAAAAAATTGAATTTTACTTTAAACTCTTTTCATAAAGAAATACACATGTTAAGATAGCTTTTCTGCTGAATTATTTAAAACATTTCAAGAATAAATAACAGATATTACAGAGAATAGAAAAGTGAGAATATATTCAACTACTATCATGAGCTCAGAATAAACATCATCCCAAAGCTGACAAAGATAATTTAAAGAAAGGAAAATTATAAGGCAATTTTATTCATAAATATGACTGCAAAAAGTCCTAAACCAAATATTTTCAAAAAAGGAAAATATATCATACTAATTTAGGTATATTTAAGGATTGCAAGATTGGTATAACTTCAAGAATTAACACAATTCATCATATTATCAGAATAAAGGAGAATAGTCATATGATTATCTGGATGGATGAAGAAAAATCACATGATGAAGTTTCCATATTCATTCATGACAAAAGCTTTATTGTTTTTTACAGTGGAAGTCTGTACCTTTTGATCACCTTCAACCATTTCTCCATGGTCCACCCCTTCCCTGCCTCTGACAACCCCCAATCTGTTCTCTGTTTCTATGAGGTTGGTTTTTTTTTTTTAGATTCCAGGTAAAAGTGAAATTGTTTCATCACAATTCAGGAATTAATGGAAGTTTCTTAATACAGTAAAATGTATCTTTTTAAAAATGTTTTATTTTTGAGAGAAAGAGAGCCTGGGGGAGGGGGAGCAAGAGGGGGAGAGAGAATCCCAAGCAGGCTCCACTGTCATAGCAGAGCCCTACTTGGGGGCTCAATCCCATCAACCAGGAGATCATGACCTGAGAGGAAATCAAGAGTCCTGCACCTAACCAACTGAGTCACCCAGGTACCCCAATATGGAAAATATATGTCAAAAATAACCAAAGCAAAATCATATTTAATAATGAAATATTGAAAGCTTTCTTCCTGAGATTGGCAACCAGAAAGGAGTGCTTCTTGTGACCACTTCTATTCAGTATTGTTCTGGATACTTGGACCAGTGCAACATTGACAAGGTAATGAGTTGAAGAAGGTAAGACTTGCATTTCACTTTTACTGTGTCATTCCTCCCCTAACTCAATGTCAGGGGTGTCCTTTTAGACTTGTGATTTATTACAAGTTTTTAAATGTTTTATTTATTTTTGAGAGAGAGAGAGAGACAGCATGAACAGGAGAAGGACAGAAAGAGAGGGAGCCACAGAATCCAAAGACAGGCTCCAGGCTCTGAGCTGTCAGCACAGAGCCCAATGTGGGGCTTGAACCCACAAACTGTGAGATCATGGCCTGAGCCAAAAATGGGTGCTTAACAGACTGAGCCACCCAGGCGCCTCTAGGCTTGTGATTTCTTATGTGAGTCATACCTGGCTTCTCCAGCTGTGAGGGATGCTGACAAAGAGGAGCATGTCTCTTTTACCCCATCCTGAGGACTGACTCATGAACTCCATGACAGAGCCCATGAGCATTTGGGAGAACAGCAGCCAGGAGGCTCAGAGTGGAATGTATCAAAGGGGCACAGATCCTACTAATTGCATCATGGACTCCATCAGAAGGCCCATGTAGGAGCCCCTGGGGAGCTTTGCCTACAGATCCTTCCAAGTATCCCACTGGCACCCCAGTACTTGAGTAACCCACCCACACACACCTCCCTCTCAACAGGTAAAAGCACCTGTGCCTGCTCCCAACAGTGTAGGAGGCAGTCTTTGTAGATAGCTAGTGAACATGCACAGGAAGCCAGCCCACATCTGTGGGCCTGGGAGAAACTGCAAACTTGAGCATTCAGCAATGGACTAGGAAAGCCTTTACCAGGTTTAGCTTTGCAAAAACGCATACAACCTAAGAATTCTGCCACAAGAGGGAGCAAGAAGTTTAGAGTAGGTGTACCCACTGAGGTCCTAAAAAACTTGGAATCAATGGTAAGGGTGACAGAAGGTATTTCTCTCCTGAAGACACCCAGTAAAGACTGGAGGAGGCGATTGCTTCTACAAATTTGAAGACACAGCTAGTAGGTCCATTCTAGGAAATCTATAAAACAGAATTTCGTAGCAATGCGTTTCAAAAAATGTTCATAGAAACTCCATTTGCAATAGCAAAAAGTTGAACACACTCATTATCCATCAATAGTGGAATGGATAAATAAATTGCAGTTTATTCATATTACAAAATTCTATACAGAAATGAGAATAAATCTCAAGTGCAATGTAGATCTTACAAAATATTGTTGAATGAAAGAAGCAGTCACAAGAGACTAATAATGTATAATTCTATTTACATAGAGTTAAGAGGAGCAAGATGAATCTGTGGTGTAGTTGTTTCCCCCGGGGCTAGCCACTAGCAAAAAACACAAGAAGGACTTTTGGGACAATGATAATATCTTGGTGTGGGTGGTAGCTTCATGGATGCTTCATTTTGTGAAGTCATGTAACTGTACACTTAGGATTTGCACCTGCTGTTGAATATATATCCCTATCACATTTTTCATAAAAACAGATCAAAGAATACAGACACATGCACATATAAGCTGCAAAAAGATACAATATACAGAATAACTTTTTAACATAGTGAGTTATTGCATTCAAAAAACACACTTTACTAATACTTTTTTTAATATTATAGGTTATTTTAATTTGCATTTCTGATAGTTTGTGAGGATGGTCAAGTTCAAAATAATTTCGTGAGCATTTAGGTTTTCCTTATGGATATGACTATTCATGTGCTTTATCCATTTTTACTCTGCTTTGTCTTATTGATTTGGGAGAATTCTTCTCATGTCATGGAGATGAGCCCTTCATCTACACACTTTATCTATATGCAAATCTATCTGTGGCTGAAGTTATCATTTGTTCATGATCTTTCATCTTGTGCAGAGATTTTATTTTTTTAATTTTTTATTCAAAAAAATTTTTAATATTTATTTTTGAGAGGGAGAGAGAGAGAGAGAACAGGACAGGGGCTGAGAGACAGAGGGAGACACAGAATCTAAAGCAGGCTCCAGGCTCTGAGCTGTTAGCACAGAGCCCGATGTGAAGCTCAAACCCATGGACTGTGAAATCATGACCTGAGCTGAAGTCAGACACTTACCGATGGAGCCACCCAGGCATCTATCGTCTTGTGCAGAGATATTACTATTAAGATATTAACATTAATATTAAGATGGTCAAAGTTAACAATCTTCTGGAAATTGTGTATTTTTAGTCTTTGTTTTAGATATATAGATGTAATGACTTACCCTAAGCTGGTAAAGGTATTCTGTGGATTTTTAAATAGAATTTTGGAGGGTTGCCATTCACATTTACTCTATATGTAATCTGTTGTAGGCTGTGAATAAAGCAGATTTTTTAATTGTTTGGCTATATAGCTAATAACTACTGCATCATTTATTGAAAACATCATTCTGCTTCATTTATTTGAAATATTTTCTCTGTCATTTTTCAAATTTCAATAGATCTTTCTAATCTATACTACCTGCCTTTATTTCTATTTGCTTATCTTTGGCAAATACAAATTATCTCAATTAGTATTATGTTATCTAGAAGGGTTACTCCCCAAATTTTTAAAAAATAATTTTGGCAGGCACCTGGGTCGCTCAGTTTGTTAACCTTCCGACTTTGGCTCAGGACATGATCTCATGGTTCATGGGTTTGAGTCCCACGTCAGGCTCTGTGCTGACAGCCCAGAGCCTGGAGCCTGCTTTAGATTGATTCTATGCCTCTCTCTCTCTGTGCTTCCCTGGTTCATGATCTGTCTCTCTCTTTCTCTCAAAAATAAATAAATCTTAAAAATGTTTAAAACTTTACTTTTTTTCATATTTTATTTTATTTTATTTATTTTTTGAAGCATTGTTAGTTTATTTATTTATTTTTTTACAGTTTATTGTCAAGTTGGTTTCCATATAACACCCAGTGCTCATCCCCAAGTGCCCTCCTCCATGCCCATCTGCCCCCTCCCACCCACACCCATCAGTCCTCAGTTTGTTCTCATCATTCAAAGGTCTCTAATGGTTTGCCTCTCTCCCTTTCCCCCACCATTTCCCCCCTTTTTCTCCCCCATGGTCCTCCGTTAAGTTCCTCCTAATCCTCCTATATGTGCAAACATGTGATATTTGTCCTTCTCTGCCTGACTTATTTCGCTCAGCATAATACCCTCAAGGTCCATCCATGTTGCTACACAAGGCCAGATTTCATTCTTTCTCATTGCCATGTAGTATTCCATCATATAGATAAACCACATCTTCTTAATCCATTCGTCTGTTGATGGACACTTAAGCTCTTTGCATGTTTTGGCTATTGTTGAGAATGCTGCTATGAACATTGGGGTACGTGTGATCCTATGCATGAGCATATCTATACCCCTTGGGTGAATTCATAGCAGTGCTATTGCTGGGTCATACGGCAGTTCTATTGTGAGTTTCCTGAGGAACCTCCACATTGTTTTCCAGAGGGGCTGCACCAGATTACATTCCCACCAACAGTGTAGGAGGGTGCCCGTTTCTCCACATCCTCACCAGCATCTAGAGTTCTCTGATTTGCTCATTTTAGCCCCTCGGACTGGCATGAGGTGGTATCTCAGTATGGTTTTGATTTGTATTTCCCTGATGAGGAGGGAAGCTGAGCATTGTTTCATGTGTCTGTTGGCTATCTGGATGTCCTCTTTGGAGACTTGTGTGTTCATATCTTCTGCCCATTTCTTCACTGGGTTGTTTGTTTTTCAGGTTGGAGCTTGGTGAGTTCCTTATAGATTTTGGGTATTAACCCTTTATCTGATAAAGGGTTTTGCAACAATCTTTTCCCATTCCGTTGGTTGCCTATTAGTTTTGTGGGTTGTTTCCTTTACTGTGCAGAAGCTTTTAATCTTATGAGGTCCCAATCGTTTATTTTTGCTCATGATTCCCTTGCTTTTGGGGATGTGTCAAGTAAGAAGCTGCTGCGGTGGAGGTCAAGGAGGTTGTTTACGCCTTTCTCCTCTAGGATTTTGATAGTTTCCTGTCTCGCGTTCAGATCCTTTATCCATTTTGATTTATGTTTGTATATGGTGTGAGAAATTGATCTAGTTTCATTCTTCTGCATGTTGCTGTCCAGTTCTCCCAACACCTCTGTTAAAAAGGCTGTCTTTTTTCCATTGGATATTCTTTCCTGCTTTGTCAAAGGTTAGTTAGCTGTATACCTTTGGGTCCAGCTCTGAGTTCTCAATTCTATTCCATTGGTCTATGTGTTTGTTTTTGTGCCAATACCATACTGTCTTGATGATGACAGCTTTGTAGTAGAGGCTAAAGTCTGGG
>NW_024081334.1:636626-639031 GCF_003009895.1 Hyaena hyaena
AAGGATATTGGCCTGTAGTTCTCTTTTTTTGCTGGATCTCTGTCTGGCTTGGGAATCAGAGTGATGCTGGCTTCATAAAATGAGTCTGGGAGTTGTCCTTTGATTTCTATTTTTTGGAATAGCTTGAGAAGAATTGGGATTAATTCTGTTTTAAATGTCTGGTAGAATTCCCCAGGGAAGCCATCAGGTCCAGGGCTCTTATTTGTTGGGAGAGTTTTGATCACTGATTTGATTTCTTCACTAGTTATGGGTCTGTTCAGATTTCCTATCTCTTCCCGTGTGAATTTTGGTAGAGAGTGTGTGTTTATGAATTTGTCCATTTCTTCTAAGTTGTCCAATTTGTTGGCATATAATTTTTCATAGTATTCCATGATAATTGCTTGTATTTCTGAGGGGTTGGTTGTAATCAGTCCATTTTCATTCATAATTTTGTCTATTTGGGTGCTCTCTCTTTTCTTTTTGATAAGTCTGGCTAGAAGTTTGTCAATTTTGTTTATTTTTTCAAAAAACCAACTCTTGGTTCCATTGATCTGTTCAATTGTTTCTTTGGTCTCTATGTTGTTTATTTCTGCTCTGATTTTTAGTATTTCTCTTCTTCTACTGGGTTTAGGGTACTCTAGTTGCTCTGCCTCTAGTTCCTTTAGGTGGGATCTTAGGATTTCATTCTTTTTAATGGATGAATAATATTCCATTGTATATATACACAACATATTCTTTATCTATTCATGTATCCATGGACACTTGTGCTGCTTCCATAATATGGTCATGTAAATAATATTAGCACCAGAGTGCATGTAACCTTTTGAATCAGAGCTTTTGTATTCGTTGGGTAAATACCAAATAGTAGTGCAAATACCAAATAGTAGTGCAATTGCTGGATTATAGGGTAGTTCTATTGTTTACTTTTTTGAGGAATTTTCATACTATTTTTCAGAGTGGCTGCACAAGTTTGCATTCACAAAATGAATGTTCCCTTTTCTCCATATCCTTGCCAACTCCCATTGTCTTTTGTGTTGATTTTTGCCATTCTGACAGGTATGAGGTGATATCTCATTGTAGTTTTGATTTGCTTTTCCTGATGATGAATGATATTGAGCATCTTTTCATGTCTGTTGACCATTTGGATGTCTGGTTTGGAGAAATGTCTGTTCATTTCTTCTGTCCATTTTTTAATTGGATTATTTTTTGGGGGTATTGAGTTTTAGCAATTCTTTATATATTTTAGAAAACCCTGAAATAAAGCCACAACCATATGATGAATTAATTTTTGAGAAAGTGGGAAATAATATGCAATGGGAAAAAGATAGTCTGTTCAAGAAATGATTTTGAGAATACTGGACAGGAACATGCAAAAAAATGACACTGGATCGCTTTCTTACACCATACACAAAAATAAATTCAAAATGGTGAAAGACCTAAATTTGAGAACTGTAACCATTCTCCTTTACTAGAAGAGAACACAGGCCATGACCTCTTTGACATCACCCATGGCAAGTTCTTTTCTTGATGTCTCTTGAGGCAAGGTAAACAAAAGCAAAAATAAACTATTGCGACTTTATCAGAATCAAAACCTTCTGCACAGTGGAGGTAACAATCAACAGAACTAAATGGCAATTTACAGAATGGGAGAAGATAGTTACAAATGACATACTGATAAAGGGTTAGTATCCAAAATAAATAAAGTAAATTTATCTTGATGGGCACTGAATAATATTTGGAACTGTTAAAACACTATAATGTACACCTAAAACTAATATACCATTGTATATTAACTATACTGGTGTTCAAATAAAAACTTAAAAAAATAAAAGGTAGCATATTATAAAAAATCAGTTTTTCATGTATGTATGTCCATCTATTTCTGGAATTTTTATTTTGTTCCATTTATCTAGCTGCCTAATTTAATGCCAACATGATAGTATTTTGATTATCATAGGCTTATAATTTATAATCTTAAAATTAGCTAGTGTCTGATGCATAGGAGCACATGTACCCCAATCTTCATAGCAGCACTCTCAACAATAGCCAAAACATGGAAAGAGCTTAAGTGTCCATCAATGGACGAATGGATCAAGAAGATGTGGTTTATATATACCATGGAATACTACATGGCAATGAGAAAGAATGAAATCTGGCCATGTGTAGTAACATGGATGGACCTTGAGGGTGTTATGCTGAGCGAAATAAGTCAGGCAGAGAAGGACAAATACCATAGGTTTGCACGAATAGGAGGATTAGGAGGAACTTAACGGAGGACCATGGGGGAGAAGGGGAGAAATGGTGGCGGAGAGGGAGAGAGGCAAACCATGAGTGACTCTTGAATACTGAGGACAAACTGAGGACTTATGGGTGTGGGTGGGAGGGGGCAGATGGGCATGGAGGAGGGCACTTGGGGATGAGCACTG
>NW_024081334.1:642152-644527 GCF_003009895.1 Hyaena hyaena
ATGTATGTATGTCCATCTATTTCTGGAATTTTTATTTTGTTCCATTTATCTAGCTGCCTAATTTAATGCCAACATGATAGTATTTTGATTATCATAGGCTTATAATTTATAATCTTAAAATTAGCTAGTGTCTGATGCATAGGAGCACATGTACCCCAATCTTCATAGCAGCACTCTCAACAATAGCCAAAACATGGAAAGAGCTTAAGTGTCCATCAATGGACGAATGGATCAAGAAGATGTGGTTTATATATACCATGGAATACTACATGGCAATGAGAAAGAATGAAATCTGGCCATGTGTAGTAACATGGATGGACCTTGAGGGTGTTATGCTGAGCGAAATAAGTCAGGCAGAGAAGGACAAATACCATAGGTTTGCACGAATAGGAGGATTAGGAGGAACTTAACGGAGGACCATGGGGGAGAAGGGGAGAAATGGTGGCGGAGAGGGAGAGAGGCAAACCATGAGTGACTCTTGAATACTGAGGACAAACTGAGGACTTATGGGTGTGGGTGGGAGGGGGCAGATGGACATGGAGGGGGGCACTTGTGGGGATGAGCACTGGGTGTTATATGGAAACCAACTTGACAATAAACTATTTGTAAAAAAAAGTAAAATAAATAAAATGTAAAAAAATTTTTTTGTTAAATAAATAAATTACTTAAATGATCAAAAAAATAAAATAAAATTAGCTAGTGTCAGTTCTCCAGCTTTGTTTTTATTCTCCAATATTATTTTATACCTATACTGGGTCTTATGGATTCTATATAGATTTTAGAAGCAGTTTGTCAGTTTCTACAAAGAAACCTGCTGAGATTTTGCTTGTAAGTGAGTTGGATCTATGGAACAATTCAGGGGGAATTGCCATCTTAACAGTATTGAGTTTTCTGATCCATGAACAAAATATATCTCTCAATTTGCTTAGATCTTTAATTTCTCTTATCTAAACTTTGTGGCTTACAGAGTACAGGTCTTATGTACCATTTCTCAGGTTTTCCCATAAATATTTTATGATTTTTAATGCTGTTGAAAATTATACGTAAAGATATCAGTTTCAAATTATTTGTTGCTAGTAGATATAAATAAATTTGATTTTTGTGTATTGATTTATTATGGACAGAAAATAGAAATCAACTGAATCCTTTTAAATGTATATACCTGTTTTATGGTTCAGAATATGGCTTATCTTAGTAAATGTTCTATGTAAACTTGAAAAGAATATGTATTTGGCTTTTATTGGGGGAAGATTCTATAAATATCATTTAGGTCAGGTTGAGTGATAGCATACTTCAAAACCTGTTTCCTCACTAATTTTCTGTCCACACATTCCAGCGGGTATTTTGAGTGGGGGATAAAGCTCTGACTACGTGGTGGAAATGTCTGTTACTTCTGGAGTTTTATCAGCCTTGGCATCTTATATTTTAAAATTATTTTATTAGGTGCATAAACACTTGGAATTGTTATGTTCTCTTGATGAATTGACCCCTTTATCATTATGTAATGACCTTCTTTATTCCAGAGATTATTCATATCTTGCAGTCGACTTTGTATGATCTGAACATGTATGGTGACTCCAGCTTTCTTTTGATTCCTGATATTACCATTTTATACCCACATTTACTTTTTTTACTCTTCTCCCAACAGTTGGAAGTTCTTCATCCCTATACTTTCATCATTGCAAGGGTGTTATATAAACAACTCATGTACTATGTGACCTTTAGTTAGTGTCTTTTTTCCCAACTCAGTACATTCCCTTGAGATCCATCGATGGTGTTATATGTATTGATATACTGTTTATTAAGTGCAAGTCCAAAATCTAACAGCTCACCTAAAGGAACTAGAGGCAGAGCAACAAGAATGCCCTAAACCCAGTAGAAGAAGAGAAATACTAAAAATCAGAGCAGAAATAAACAACATAGAGACCAAAGAAACAATTAAACAGATCAATGGAACCAAGAGTTGGTTTTTTGAAAAAATAAACAAAATTGACAAACTTCTAGCCAGACTTATCAAAAAGAAAAGAGAGAGCACCCAAATAGACAAAATTATGAATGAAAATGGACTGATTACAACCAACCCCTCAGAAATACAAGCAATTATCATGGAATACTATGAAAAATTATATGCCAACAAATTGGACAACTTAGAAGAAATGGACAAATTCATAAACACACACTCTCTACCAAAATTCACACGGGAAGAGATAGGAAATCTGAACAGACCCATAACTAGTGAAGAAATCAAATCAGTGATCAAAACTCTCCCAACAAATAAGAGCCCTGGACCTGATGGCTTCCCTGGGGAATTCTACCAGACATTTAAAACAGAATTAATCCCAATTCTTCTCAAGCTATTCCAAAAAATAGAAATC
>NW_024081334.1:646500-651832 GCF_003009895.1 Hyaena hyaena
TGGACGAATGGATCAAGAAGATGTGGTTTATCTATACCATGGAATACTACATGGCAATGAGAAAGAATGAAATCTGGCCATGTGTAAACATGGATGGATCTTGAGGCTGTTATGCTTAGCGAAATAAATCAGGCAGAGTAGGACAAATATCATATGTTTGCACGTATAGGAGGATTAGGAGGAACTTGACGGAGGAACAAGGGGGAGAAGAAGGGGGGAAATGGTGGGGGAAAGGGAGAGAGGCAAACCATGAGAGACTATTGAAATCTGAGAAACAAACTGAGGACTGATGGATGTGAGGGGGAGGGGGGAGATGGGAATGAAGGAGGGCACTTGTGGGGATGAGCACTGCGTGTTATATGGAAACCAACTTGACAATAAACTATTTGTAAATATAAAATAAAATAAAATATAAACAACAAAAAAAAAGATAAACTGTTTATTTTCATTGCTCTATAGTATTCCATAATGTGTATATATCAGTTTGTGTAACCTGTTTAAGGACATTTGGGTTGTTTCCATTTTTGTTACTACAATAAAGCTGCTAAAAATTTGTGTATAGGTTATTTTTGTAAACATACATTTTAATTTTTCTTGGATAAATGACCTGAAAAGTGCAATTGTTGGGCCATATAGAAAGTGAATATTTAGTTTTAAAAGAAACTGCTAAATTAGTTTTCAGAATGGCTGTAACTGTTTTACATTCCCACTAGGAATATATGAGAGGTCCAGCTTCTCCATGTACTAGTCAGCAATTTATTATTGTTACTTATTATTTTAAGTTTTTATTTAAAATCTAGTTGGGGCACCAGGGTAGCTGAGTTGGTTTAGTGTTCCACTTTTGATTTTGATTCAGGTCATGATCTCACAGTCATGAGATCAAGCCCAACATCAGTCTCTCTGCTGAGTGTAGAGCCTCCTTAAGATTCTTTCTCTCCCTCTCCCTCTGCCTCCACGCCCCACTCCCATGTGATCTCTCACTCTCTCTCTCAACAAAAAAATTCTAGTTAACACATATGGTAAAATTGGTTTCAGGTATAAAATTTATGATTCATCACTTATATATAACATCTAGTGCTCATCACAAGTGCCCTCTTTAATACATATCACCCATTTAGCCCATGCCCCTTCCTTCTATAAGCTCTCAGTTTGTTCTTCATAGTTAGGGGTCTCTTAAAGTTTGCTTCCCTCTTTCTCTCTATTTCCCCCCTTCTCCTATGTTCATTTGTTTTATTTCTTAAATTCTGCATATGAGCGAAATCATATGGTATTTTTCTTTCTCTGACTGACTTATTTTGCTTAGCATTATACTCTATAGCTCCATCCATCTTGTAAATCGCAAGATTTCATTCTTTTTGATCACTGAGTATTATCCTATTGTATACATACCACTTACTCTTTATCCATTAATCAGTCAATGGAAATTTGGGCTCTTTCTATTCTTGGGCTATTTTTGATAGTACTGCTATAAACATTGGGTGCATGTATCTCTTTGGGTCAATGTTTTTGTATCCTTTGAGTAAATGCCTAGTAACACAATTGCTGGGCTGTAGGATAGTTCTATATTTAACTTTTGAGGACACTTCATACTGTTTTCCAGAGTGGCTGCATCGGTTTGCATTCCCACCAATATTCTAAGAGGGTTCTCCTTTCTCCACAGCCTCTCCAACATCTATTGCTTGGTGTGTTGTTACTTTTAGCCATTCTGACAGGTGAGATTGGTATCTCATCGTGTCTTTGATTTGTTTCCCTAATGATTGATGTTAAGCAACTTTTAATGTGTCTGTCAGCCATTTGGTAGTTTCTTTTAAAAAATATCTGTTCATGTCTTCTACCATTGCTTAGCCGGATTATTTATTTTTTGGGAGTTGAGTTTGATAAATTCTTTACAGGTTTTGGACTAATCCTTTATCAGATATCTCATTTGCAAATATCTTCTCCTATTCCATAGGTTGTCGTTTAGTTTTTTGATTATTTCCTTCACTGTACAGAAGCTTTTGTCTTGATGAAGTTTCAATAGCTCATTTTTGCTCTTGTTTTCTTGCCCCTGGAGACATGTCTAGTAAGAAGTTTCTGCCTTCGAAGTCAAAGAAGTTTCTGCCTGTGTTCTCCTTTAGGATTTTGATTGTTTTCATGTGTTACATTTAGGTCTTTCATCATTCTGAATTTATTTTTCATATGGTGTAAGTTAGTGGTCAGGTATCATTCTTCAACATGTCATATGGAAGGTATGTTCCATCTATCCTTACTAATTTGTTGAAGGTTTTGTTTTTTTAATCCAAAATGGATGCTATGTTTTGTCAAATGTTTTTTCTCTATCTATTGAGATGATCATATAGTTTTTTATCCTTTTTAAATTAATTGATGTATCACATTGATTGCTATGCAAATATTGAACCACTCCTGCATCCCAGGAATGAATCCCACTTTATTGTGGTGAATAATACTTTTACTGTACTGTTGGATTTGATTTGCTAGTATCTTGCTGAGAATTTTTGCGTCCATTTTCATCAAGGATATTGGCCTATAGTTCTTTTTAGTGGGTTTTTGGTTTTGGAATCAAGGTAATGCTTGCCTTATAGAATGAGTTTGAAAGTTTTCCTTCCATTTCTAGTTTTTGGAACAGTTTGAGAAGAATAGGTATTAACTCTTCTTTAAATATCTTTTTATTTCCTTGGGAAGGCATCTGACCCTGGACTTTTGTTTGTTGGAAGATTTTTATTACTGATTCAATTTCTTTGCTGGTTTTGGGTCCATTCAAATTTTCTATTTCTTCCTGTTTCTGTTTTGGTACTGTGCGAGTTACTAGGAATTTGTCCATTACTTCCAGATTGCCTAGTTTGTTGGCATATAATTCTTCATAGCATTCTCTTATAACTGTATATTTCTGTGGTATTGGTTGTGATCTTTCCTCTTTCATTCATGATTTTTATTTACTTGGGTCGTCTCTTTTCTTTTTGATTTCTGGTTAGGGGTTTATCAATTTTATGGATTCTTTCAAAGAACCAGTTCTTAGTTTTGTTGATCTATTCTACTGTTTTTGTTTGTTTGATTGTTTCTATATCCTTTATTTCTGATCTTATTTTTATTATTTCCCCTCTTCTGCTGGCTGTTGACTTTTTTTTTTTTTTTCTGTTCCTTTTCTTGATCCTTTAGGTGTAAGGTTAGTTTGTGTATTTGAGACTTTTCTTGCTTCTTGAGATAGGCCTGTATTGGTATATACTTCTCTCATATGACTGCCTTTACTGCACTCCAGAGGCTTTGGACTATAATATTTTCATTTTCATTTCTTTCCATGTATTTTTAAATTTCTTCCTTAATTTCATGATTAACCCATTCATTCTTTAGTAGTTCTTTAACTTCTGTATTTGTGGTCTTTCCAAATTTTTTCTTGTGGTTGACTTCAAGTTTCATAGCATTGTGGTCAGAAAATATACATGGTATGATCTCCATATTTTTGTACTTGTGGAGGGATGATATGTGACCCAGTATGTGACCTATTCTGGAGAATGTTTATTCAAAAAGAATACATATTCTGTTGCTTTAGGGTGAAATGTTCTGAATATGTCTGTTAAGTTCATCTGATCCAGTGTGTCATTCAAAGCCATTGTTTCCTTGTTGATTTTTTGCTTAAGTGATCTGTCCATTGTTGTAAGTGGGGTGTTAAAGTCCCCTTTGTGTTTGTTATTTGATTTATATATTTGGGTGTCTCAAGTTGAGGGCATAAACATTTACAATTGTTAGCTCTTGTTGGATAGATTCCTTAATTATGCTGTAATGCCCTTGTTCATGTCTTGCTACAGTCTTTGTTTTAAAATCTAATTTGTCTGATATAAGTATGGCTACTTCAGCTTTCTTTTGACACCCATTAGCATGATAGATAGTTTTCCATCCCTTCACTTTCAATCTGCAGATGTCTTTAAGTCTAAAATGAGTCTCTTATAGGCAACATATAGATGGATCTTGCGGTTTTTTTTAATCCATTCTTATTCCCTATGTCTTTTAATTGGAGAATTTAGTCCATTTAAATTTAGAGTGATTATTGATAGATATGAATTTAAAGCCATTGTGTTACTTGTAAGGTTGGTGTTTCTAGTGATGTTCTCTCTTCCGAGGAAGAAAAACTAGAAAGTTTTACTTGCTTTTGGCCTTTCACTCCACCCCATTCAAAGAGTCACCTTTAATAATTCTTGAGGGCTCATTTAGTGGCCAGACACTCCTTGAGTTTTTGTCTGTTTTGTCTGTAAAATTGTAGGTCTCCTTCTATTCTGAATGACAGCTTTGCTGGATAAAGAATTCTTGGCTGTATATTTTTCCCATTCAGCATGTTGAATATATCATGCCACTCTTTTCTGGCTTGCCAAGTTTTTGTGGACAGATCTCCTGTGAACGTGATCTGACTTCCTTTGTAAGTTAAGGGCTTTATTCCTTCACTCTTTCAGTATTCTTTCCTTGTCCGTGTATTTTGTGAATTTGACAATTATATGTCTTGGTGATGGCTGGTTTTGCTGGATTTAATTGAAGTTTTCTGAGCTTCTTGGATTTTGATGTCATTTTCCTTCCTCAAATTAGGAAAGTTTTCAACTATAATTTGCTCAAATAAACCTTCTGTCCCTGTTTTCCTCTTTTTCTGAGACTCCTATGATATGAATATTATTATGTTTTGTAGAGTCTCTGAGTTCCTTATGTCTACATTTGTAATCCAATATCTTTCTTTCCTTCTTCTTTTCAGCTTATCATTTTCTGTAATTTTATCTTCTATATCACTGATTTGTTTCTCTGTTTCATCCATCCTTGTTGCTATTGCATCTAGTGTCTTTTGCATCTCAGTTACAGCACTTTTTAATTTCAGCCTGACTAGTTTTTAGTTCTTTTATCTATACAGAAACATATTCTCTAGTGTCTTCTATGGTTTTCTCAAGCTCAGTTAGTATCCTTATGAGTGTTGTTTTAAATTTGGGTTCAGACATATTACTTATATCTGCTTTGATTAGCTCCCTGGCCGTGACCTCTTCCTTATCTCTCTTTTGGCGTGAATTCCTCTGTCTTGATATTTTGTCTAGGTCACTGTTTTGTATGTGTTAGGAAATCTTCTTATATTTCTTTGAGTAATGGCTATATTAAGAAGAGGTCCTACCTTGAGGGTGTTATGCTGAGCGAAATAAGTCAGGCAGAGAAGGACAAATATCATATGTTTGCACGTATAGGATGATTAGGAAGAACTTAACTGAGGAACAAGGGGGAGAAGAAGGGGGGAAATGGTGGGGGAAAGGGAGAGAAGCAAACCATGAGAGACTCTTGAATGCTGACTAAAACTGAGGACTGATGGATG